>NC_141921.1:44380416-44680416 GCF_057802395.1 Ceratotherium simum simum | reverse complement strand
CGGCTCTGAGCTAACATCTATTGCCAATCCTCCTCCTTTTTTTCCTTCCCCAAAACCCCAGTGGATAGTTGTATGTCATAGTTGCACATCCTTCTAGTTGCTGTATGTGGGAAGTGGCCTCAGCATGGCCGGAGAAGCGGTGCGTTGGTGCGCGCCCGGGATCCGAACCCAGGCCGCCAGTAGCGGAGCACGTGCACTTAACCGCTAAGCCATGGGGCCAGCCCTTAGTAACTTTAAATACATGAATTTAAAATCTTAAATTTTACCAGTCTTAATCTTTACATAATCATATTTCCATGAACCAGGTAAGCTTTTAAGTCAGATTTAAGGAGATGAGAAAAATCAAAGCCTGACCCTATACCCAACCAGAGAGTCCCAGGGAATCTGGACTGAGATTACTAGTATTTAGCTCCCTTTCTCCACAGAAATTATTGACTAGACTATACTACTTCACTAAACATGAAAAATAACCAATCCTTGATTAATAGGAGTGGGAGTGAGAAGAAAGGAGGAAGAGTTCATGGACAACTCAAAATTACAGTTAAACTAGGGTTGGGGCCGGCCCTGTGGCATAGTGGTTAAGTTCGCGCGCTCTGCTTCGGCAGCCTGGGGTTCACGGGTTTGGATCCTGGGTGCAGACCTACACACCACTCATGAAGCCATGCTGCGGTGGTATCCCACATACAAAAAATAGAGAAAAGACTAGCACAGATATTAGCTCAAGGTCAATCTTCCTCACCAAAAAAACCAAAACAAAACAACAAACTAGGGTTAACAATCCACTCAGCTACTCATAAAGGCAAGTTAGACGGCAGCAGACTGGTGCTGACTGCCTCAAGGATGGGAGGGAGGACTGCTCCGGTTGAGGTGATATGGCAGGTCCAGAATGCTGTCCCTAAGGCTTGACTCCTCACTCACACCTCACTCTCCTCAAGGATGGCAATCAGCTCTAATCAGTCACTAAAATATTGCCAGGGCTGGGGAGATGGGGCCCCAGGTCCCTGTACTATTCATCTGCCTCTGGATAAGTCCACCATTGACTGTAGGTCAGTTTTTCATTTTTGTTTTTGTTTTGTTTTGAGGGAGTATTGTTCCAGGTAGCATCAAGTTTTACCAGAACAAGGAGACCTAGAGGATCGGTCAAAATACTGAAAAGAATGACAGCCGATGGTCAAGAGCTTGTGGAGAACTTGGCATTCTGGCAGGAGTGTAACCTAATTTAATCTCTTTGGAGGACAATTTGGCACTATGTATTAAAGGCCTTAAATACGCACATGCTCTTTGAAATAAACAGCCATCACACTTCTAGGAATGTATCTTAAAGAAATAAATGGACAAGACCCAAAAAGAAGACAAAGCTATTCATCAAGAAAAAAATTGTTAACAGTGAAAAAAACCAAAAACCTAGAAACTGAAAATAACTTGTGTTCAAAATTAGAAAGTGGTTAATAAAATTATCTTATTTTTAAAATGCAACCATCAAAAATGATGCTATAGATACATGTTTAACGTAAAAGATCACAGTTAAGTTAAAAAAAAAACACCTAACTTACAGAAGAGAATTTAAACTATTTACTCTTTAAACTATTTACTGATACATACCTAGAAACAGTCTGAAGAATATGGACCAAAATGTTAACTAGTGGTGATCTCTTGGTAATGAAATTACCAGTAATTTTAATTTTCTCCTGTATATTTTCCTGTGCTTTCAAGGGGAAAAATTACTAAAAACACACCTACAAAGCATAAACTTAAGTGTACTAAGGTTTTAACTGCAGTAGTAGGGTCCTGGGTGAGCCAACCAGGTAAGTATTTTTTAAAGAGAAGGAGGTAATATAACAGCTTTCATCAAGAAGACTGTGCATGCTAAGGTATTTTTAGGGATCAAGGCATAATGGGTTTGCAACTTCCCCTCAAACAGTTCAGGGGGAAAAACCCCATATATATGGTTTTTAAAGGGAGAATTAAAAGGGAGAGTTAAAAGTAATGTGATAAAATGTTAATATTGGGGGAATCTGGGTAAAGGATATATGGGAATTCTTCATATTATTCTTGCAACTTTTCTTCAAGTTTGAAATTAATTTCAACTAAAATGTTTTAAAAGGAATAACCCAAACTTTACACAATTACAGTATTACATATGCAAATATGTGTGCGTGTCTGTATGAGAAAGAGAGAACAGTTGGGAGTAATTAGAACTGAGATTTCTGTTCCATTTAGTCCAAACAGATTCTTCAAAAATCTAAGAGGTACTGCTTACATATATAATTTTAGACCAAATTTTCAGCTCAGGCAAGAATCAGAGTTCACATGAGTTTATGGGAGAAGGAATGAAAGGAACCATGCCACAAATGTCCTACAGAGCCTTCTATTATCTCCACATAGAAATTAAAAAAAAAAAAAAAAACCTAAGCCTCAAAAATTGATTTCAAAATGGGGCAAGAATACCACTGGTTAGAACTGTTAAATCAATGGAAAGTTCATGAATACTGAGGGTAAAAGTCTAGAAAGTGCTGTCTGCAGAGTCTGGGGGTGCATCACAGTTAGCATTAGGAAATCCAGCTCAGCATAAGCTCTTTCAGCAGCTGAATTCTGTCTGATGAATTGAATAATTTTAGCACAGAACCTGGAAAAGATGAAGCTGTGCTGGCCATGACAGAATTCCATCTTCTTGTGTGACAGAATTGTGACAGGCTCCCAGGACCTGACTCAGAAGGAAGCAGGGCCACATTTTTCCCAAGAGAAAGAGACAGCAGATGCTGGAACACCAATCACACAGAAGTTTCAACCACAGTGCCCTCTGCTAGCTTACCAGAGTCTGCATCTCAACAGTTCTAGGACACAAAGGGACTACACGTACAGTCATGCACCGCATAATGACATTTTGGTCAACAACGGACCACATGTACAATGGTGCTTGCATAAGATTAGTACTACACAGGGGCCCGCCCAGTGATATAGCAGTTATGCATTCCACTTCAGCGGCCCAGGGTTCACAAGTTCGGATCCCAGGCGCGGACCGACGCACTGCTTGTCAAGCCATGCTGTGGCAGTGTCCCATATAGAGGAAGATGGGCACAGATGTTAGCCCAGGACCAATCTTCCTCAGCAAAAAGAGGAGGATTGGCAACGGATGTTAGCTCAGGGCTAATCTTCCTCACACACAAAAAAGATTTGTACCATATAACCTAGATGTGTAGTAGGCTGTACCATCTAGGTTTGTGTAAGTACACTTTATGATGTTCACATGACAAAAGGGCCTGACAACGCAGTTCTCAGAACATGTCCCCATGTTAAGCGACATGTGATTGTACTTATACTACATCACTATAAGTTGGCCAAGGAATTCCAATGGGAATAAAGAATTTCCATGATAACAAAATCTCACCTTCCTTCTATAAAAAGCAAATATGGTCCTGAACTCAAGCACTCACACCACAGAGGCTCCACTCTTGGCTCAACCTTACTCCTGACCTGGATGGTACCTGTGAGGGCCCCTTTCATTTCACTGTGCCTCAGTTTCCTTCCTTGTGCTTGTGTAATAACACTAGCACCTCATGTTACACAGGCGTATTGGGAGAACTGATGAAATAATGTCTATAAAGTTTTTATTTGCAAGGATGAAAAGAGTTATAAATACAAAGTCAAAGCAGTATTAAAAAACTTTTCTGAGCTGCAACACTTCTTTCTTTTGAAATAGAGAACCACAAGGAGGATCAAAGGAGTGTCACTGTTTGTTGACTGCTGCTCAGGAGGCTTCCTCCCTCCACCTGGCAGAAGCCCCAAAGACAGAGGTCTACTATGATTTTTAACTTAACAAAATCTCAAGACAAGTTGCACAATGGTTTTCTGAAACATCTTGAGTAGAAGTCTTGTCTCTTTCTGCCACAAAAGGCTGGCACAGCGACTCTATTAAGGCTGCAGCAGCTTGTGTAATAAAATTCTTAACCTTGGCTATGTTAACCTCCTTAGCCATAAAAAAAGGAGGCGGGGGCACAATTAAGCTTACGGGAAATAAACCTAATCAAAGCCCAACAGTAACAAAGGGCACCAGAAACATTCCTACTGTATCACATCCCACAGGCTGGCCATGAGCCCGGAATTTTCATTACAACTTTTCAAAGAGAGGGAGAGGAGAAAAAATATTTCACAAAAGCATTATCAAGGCCCCAACCCAGGATGCCGTGCTGTACAACCAAAATTTGTGAGCGGTCACCCTTTTAGGGAGTCAAAAACCCAGCATGTGGAAACCGGCAGGCCTTTTATATAGTAGGAGGGGTTCTTAAAACGACTACTGTTTTGCACTAAAGTCTCAGAGCTTCACAGATCATTAAAGGTTTCTGAACCACAGAGAAAGGAGGGCAGTTAAGGAAATAAATCAAAAGTTCCTCTGGGATGCACAAATGCCTACTTGGAACAGGGTTTCAGCAAGAATATCCTCCACATTAAACAACACAGAGGACTTTTCAAAATAAAAGCAGAAAAGAGATTCATTTTGTTATAAGCAACGCACTTTCTTTTTGGTTTAAAGGTTATGTGTGCTATAAAAAATGACTCCTGCCGTGAGTGCTGGGGGAGGTGGAGGCTGGGCGGAGGACAGAGGGTGGTGGTGAAAGAAAACAAGTGTAAGTGAACAAAAAGTCTCAAAGAAATGCTCGGTTTGGGAGCACCCCAAACAAGTGAAAATGTCTTGTAATATTTTAAGGGTAAGATGTGAGGTAGAGGAATGGTATTAGAAAGCAAGTTCTATCACATTTACTCCTTGCCTAAAAACTGAAATAATTTTCCCACAGCCAGAAAGAGTTCTCTTGTTTTTCTTTCGCAACATACTCAGCCGAAGGCCCGGGGACATGGACTGTCACCTTAAATGCAGAGCCGCATATTTGTTAAGGGAGCATCAGCTGTCTCAAAACCAGCAGAGGGAGTACAGCATCTAAGAAGAGAAAATGGTCAACCTGATACCTAAAGATATGTGTTTATCCAAGACAACCGTGTGTCCTGTGTCCAACAAGCTGAGTCACAGATCTTGCCCTTGCCGCCATCCCGTGTTATCCAGCAATGGTACACAGAAGGAAACACCAGACCACCCACTCAGACGAGATCAGTTTGTTACTTGTTACGGGGGGGTGGGGGGGGGTGGGGGGGGGGGGGGCGCGGCCCCACAGGGAGAAAAGCGGAACCGCCCCACTTCCGTCAGGACACACCTACTCTGGAGCGTCAGGACACACCTACTCTGGAGCGTATTGCTGGGGGCCTCTCCACACCAATCTGGAAGGACGCAGGAGGGATCTAGGGAGGGGAAAGGCTGAGAACCTAATTTGGAAAACTGACAGCAAGCACCAGAGCAACGATTTTACCTTAAAATCCAGGGCTCCCAGTTTAGCCTGTCAACAGCCCATTTCCAAACTTTATTTCTGAGGGGGAGGGGAGGAGAACTCTGCCATTTAAGCTTTGCTTTCAACAGCTGGTTGAAACAAAAGCAACAAACAGAGGAAGGCGTATGTCTGCTAACTGACTGCTATCTTAATCTTCAGCTATAGTTTACCAAAACATGTAGGAATGGGCTGAGGGACTGATTTGGTGCCAAGATTATCAGTGCGGACAAGGTTCCTGGGGAGGGTCTGAGGTCTGGGGTAGTGACTAAAGCTAACGGTCTATCCCACAAGGAAAGAGCCAACTGTTTCAGACATGATTATGCTGTAGTTTGGCACTGGAAATATTTGCTCAGGTCCACTCCAGGTGTTAAAATGGCCAAACTGATGGTTAGTCTGAGTATGCACTGCTGTATCAGGTAATGTCTTTTACTAAATCCTAATATTAACACTTTCTCATTGTGGGAAATGGGAACTGGATTAAAAATGCTAACCTTAAGATGTGCTAAACTCAAGAGAATAAACAAAACCTACAATGTGACTTTCTGTTACGTTAGGAAGTGTGCAGTGAAGTAACACACGTGCCTGACTGCAGGGTGAAGGAGAAGGCCAGGGCAAGGGATGGGAGGTACTCTGGCTGGTCGACACCGTTGAGAGAGCCAAACGACAAAGGAGATGGATGGTGCGGGGTGCAGAAGCATGCCTGGACTGCTCAGGGCCAGAAGCCTGAGGAGGGGACATGCAAACTACCCTGACCCATCTGAAGAGCCTCCATGAGGAAGGATCATGGCAATAATTCTCTATGTCATCAAGGGACATGTCCAGAACCATGTATAGAAGATGAAGTGATTCAGATTCCAATTTAATAAAAGGAGGACATTTCAGACAATGGAATTATCCCAAACCACGATGGGCGCATTGTGGGTGCAATGTCACCAGGTTCTCAGGAACAGCAGGGCCACTACTCTGTAGGAACTCTATAGAGGGATTCAGGTATTGGGAAATTTTTCAACAGACAAACAAGGATACTTCAAGGACTTTCTTTGGCAAGGAATTTCAAACAAGTTTTAACATTTTAAAACACCTATCCTTCAAAAATCTTCCAGCCCTAACTACGTATCGTCTAGGATACACACAATTCCCTCAGCCCTCATCTTCAGCTCCTCCGACTCCCATTACCACTTAATGTCCACGCCGCACAGTTTAGCACTTGGGCTCATGCCAACTCACACTGTGGAAACCACTGTCGGAGAGCCCCAGGGAGTACAACTACATCTCTTATCTTCTCATCATACTCAAGGAGGTCTGTAAGTGCTTGCTGATAGACTGATATTAGGAATAAACTTTTTACATTCACACTATCTAAACATCCTAAGTCACTGATTTCTAGAAAAATTTTATAACAAATCTAAGTATTTATAGACATGCCACATAAAGTACGTAGCATTTGGGAAATTAGTAATCAGAACAGGATATAGTACAAAAGAAAACAGTATGCTTTGAGTGTAGGACAAATATACTGGACAAATGGGTACATATTCCTAATGCTAAACTTGCACATTTTAATATAAACACAAAGTGACTATGTAAGAGGCATTTCCTCCTTTAACTGCATTACTCTGCCTAATCATCTGACAGACATGATACAAAGAAGCACCTGGACTTTTCTCCTGAGCCACCTGATAGGTTTACTCAGTCAAAAGAAACAAGGACTTCAAGTTCTGATAAATAAATTCAGTCTACAGGACAGAGCAAATTTAGAAATTTATCTTAAAAGTTTGGTTTTGTTTTTTACCCCACATTTTCCAGAATGTCTACAGAGTTTGCCTAGGTCACTTGCTGCCTGCTTTACTTTGCAGTAGCTGGCCATGTATACAGATTCACTGGGCCTATTTCCTTCAGAATTTAATTATTCTTCCTATTGTTTCACAAATTCCAGATTCTCCCTCCAAAACTTAAACACTTCCCTTGACAACTTAAGGCCACGAACCTCTGACCTGATTCAACGTACCTCATTAGCACATTTCCAAAACAGAGCATTTGTGGGAAGGAGAACTGAGTTCTGATCTTAGGAGGAGTGTGCCTAAATCAATAATCACCAAATCCCAAAGGCGCTGGACCTACACTGCTAGAGCCCTCTAAAATAATCAAACACACAAAGTCACCATTTCTTGCCAAACGCAAGAAAAATTCAACTCCTGCACAGGGGAACAAAGAGACAACGGCTGCAGCTGAAAATACATAGCCAAAGCATCATAGGAAAAAAACCTTAACTTAATATTGTTCAGAACATCCTCAGTGGTTTTTCACTCATACAGCAAAGACACAGAATAAAAATTCCAGAGACTGTTTTCAAGATAATAAAATGGCATATGATGGTGACTCACTAACTGACTAAAAGGAAGAAAAAAAAAAAATCCATAAACAGTCACAGGAATCTTGCAAAGCTGCAGAGATCTGGCAACACTGAACCTCCTCCACCTCGTTTGGCGCTCACCTCCAGTACACACACTCACTCACTCTCTCTCTCTCCCTCTCTCTCTAATGATCGTTTTGAAGCCAAGCTGCAATTGGCTACTGGCTTACTCTACTGCTTAAGACAATATTTTATTCCTGACTCGCTCAATAAAGCTGCTGAGAAAAATAAACAATGGGTTTCAATCTCATAAATAATCTACAAAACAGAATCGCTATGCAAATAGTAGAGCTGATTTACTGCCCAAGACAAAGAGAACAGGAAGGTCCCATGTGGCCCAGTGAACCCCAAGTCCTAGTCTTACTATCTTGCGGCACCAGAGTTAACAAGGATTTTCTGTCCACTACACAGTCTAAAGCCTAGATTTCCAGGTTTCAATTCGTCTTCAAAACAGCATCAAAGCAGATCATGAAAACCAATACAAAGAACAAAAGATGAGGAAAACTTTTTCCTAAAAACACTGAGGAGTTTTAATCTTCTAGGACCAATAATTATATATCTACAGTTACAGTGTACTTCTATCCCATCACACATGTGTGAACACACACATTTCATTTTTAACAAATATTAAGGGCCTGTTATACAGCACTAACAGTGACATGAGAGGTATTAAACTGAGGTCCCTGCTCAGAAGGCCTTACCTTCTATATAAATACATACATGCATGTATGTGTGCAGAATAGAAATGCATGGAAGACAGAAGGAAGCAGAGTCTAAAGTTCAAGACTAAATAAAATAAATATTAATTTTTAAAGGGCAGGGCCGGCTCCGTGGCTTAGCGGTTAAGTGCGCGCGCTCTGATGCTGGCGGCCCGGGTTCGGATCCCGGGCGCGCCCCAAGGCACCACTTCTCCGTCCAACCCGAGGCCGAGTCCCACGTACAGCAACTAGAAGGATGCGAACCTATGACATACAACTATCTACTGGGGCTTTGGGGGGAAAAAACTGAATAAATAAAATCTTTAAAAAAAAAAAAAAAAAAAAATTTTTAAAGGGCAGATCAAAATACAATTCTGCTGACAGAGGAATTGAACTCTTTGTGTAATGGCCACCAGGCCTAGAGCAAAGGGCTCATGTGGCTTTCACAGATGTGCAGCCCCAGCAGGACCTCTATAACTGAGCTCTGCACAATCTTCACGACTGTAACTCAGGCACCTTCCAGAGAAGACAAGCCCCGCTGGCCTCTTCAATGGACTGTGAGCTCCATGAGGGTAAGCACCCTCAGGTACCTCAGATACCCTACAGAGAGCACAGGCCTCAGGTACCAAAGGCTCCCCAAAACAGTTCCCAAAACACTCCCAATTCTGCCAACTGTGATGATGGTTTAAACACTTCAAAGGCCAAATCCTGGGAATTATGATGCCACAATTTAGAGGATTCAGAAGAAGGACTTAAGACACCTGAACAGAACAAAGAATCATATATCTAAGTGGAAAAAATAACAAAGACCATTAATATTGAAACAGTTTAAAAATTAAACATCTCAAAAAGAAAACTTAGCTCAATGGAGTTCTAGTGTCCCAAAAAAGATGTCTCCTGCTTGCTTTTCCTACTTCCATAATAAGATTAATGGTTTCCGGGCCGGCCCGGTGGCTTAGCGGTTAAGTGCATGCGCTCCGCTGCTGGCGGCCCAGGTTCGGATCCCGGGCACGCACTGACGCACCGCTTCTCCAGCAATGCTGGGGCCACGTCCCACATACAGCAACTAGAAGGATGTGCAGCTATGACCTACAACTATCTACTGGGGCTTTGGGGGAAAAATAAATGAATAAAATCTTTAAAAAAAAAAAAAAAAGATTAATGGTTTCTAAATTACATACAACAGAAAGAAAATGTCACATTGGTAAGCAGCTATAAGACTGAGGTGAATGCTTTGCTTTACTTTTCAAAACAGTACAATTAATTTTTATTTTATTTTCCTAAAAGTATTACTCAAGGGTATAACTTCACATAAGGTTAAAATGAAACAATTATTCAAGGATTATGATTTCAGATACATTTTAAAACTTATTTTTAATGTCAGCTTTTAACAGACTAGATGTAGTTTTTAAAACATCAGCAAACTGTATTTTCCAAGTCAGAATGGGTTCACAGATATTTTAAGGCTAAAAAAATCTATTTTTGATATAAAATATGAGCTCCAAGTGGATAAACACACTGAATATAACCACAGTAATCACAACCTATAAGTCTTTTTAAAGATTTTATTTATTTTATTTTTTCCCCCCAAAGCCCCAGTGGATAGTTGTATGTTGTAGCTGCACATCCTTCTAGTTGCTGTATGCGGGACTTGGCCTCAGGATGAACGGAGAAGTGGTGCCTCGATGCGCACCCGGGATCCGAACCCGGGCCACCAGCATCGCAGCGCGTGCACTTAACCACCAAGCCACAGGGCCGGCCCGATATAAGTCTTTTTAAAGACCATTTCAAACCTTTCATTTGTTTTACTAGCTAATAAAATGGGCAAGTCTATTTAGGCTTAAAAGTCATAAATGTTTCCATCTAAAAGTCACCAGGTAGCCAAGACCCGGCCAAATCATCAGAAATACATGTTAGCAAATACCAACAGCAAGTAAATAACTGATCCTTATAAACAGCACTGTGTTCAGTAACACTTTACAAGTCCAAGGCCTTTTCATTTGAGTGTAGTTTCCATAAGTAACACATTGCACGACTGAAGCACCCTCATACCGTTCCCATCACTTCTAACAGGCAGGATAAGGCCAAGGACAGGCCTAAGACATTTACACTGAGAACAGCAAATACCCAAGCCCTTGGTTTAAAAAGTTACCTAAGGGGCAGGTCCCGTGGCTTAGCGGTTAAGTGCTCGTGCTCCGCTTGTGGCGGCCCAGGTTCGGATCCCGGGCGCGCACCGACGCACCTCTTGTCTGGCCATGCTGAGGCTGCGTCCCACACAGAGCAACTAGAAGGATATGAAACTATGACATACAACTATCTACTGGGGCTTTGGGGAGAAAAAGGGAAAAAAAGGAGGAGGATTGGCAATAGATGTTAGCTCAGGGCTGGTCTTCCTCAGCAAAAAGAGGAGGATTGGCATGGATGTTAGCTCAGGGCTGATCTTCACAAAAAAAAAAAAAAAAGTCACCTAATTTAAGACTTCCTTTTTTCCCCCAACATCAGCACCAAAAGTTTCTTACATGCAAATTTCTTAACTGTTTCACTTACACAGGGGAATCAGCCCAACTATCTTAGATTACTCTTGTCAAGACTGGACCACTGCCCAGTCAAATATCCAGTTTAGACTATCAGAATGAATAGATTCAAGCCTCTGCTTCATTTTAATGGGAGCAAACCCCCTGCATGGGAATAACTATAGGATCACAGTACTTGCTGCCAAAATGCAGAGCCTGTTTCTATCGGCAATCACTTCTGCCTTCAATGGAAAATTCCAACTCTGTCTGCATCTACTCAAGGACAAGTTATTAAGAGAAAACGTATGGCACATGTCTCTCCTTGTACCCAATCTTGCCAACCTCTTAAAATATTTATATTTCTTCTTCATATATGAGAGGTGCCAGTGAAAGTAGGTAACACCTGAAAACAGTAATATTAAATATGTAAACTTCATATTAATAAGAGAAGGTCATCCCTTCAAATAAAAAGGTTTCCTTTAGAAACTTAAATAGGGTCTAGCCTAGCCTGATTCACATACTATGACTGCAAGTCACACGATAAAGAGGAGGACACCAGTTTTTCTATTAAATACGCACGAGTTACAATGTGTTTCTAGGAAAAAAACGAGAATGGGAGATTTTGGGAAGAAGGAAGCTATATTAAGAAATTCTATTACTGATAATGAAAATAATCCCAGAGACTTTTCTTACGTTTGAA
This sequence comes from Ceratotherium simum simum, assembly GCF_057802395.1. Lineage (NCBI taxonomy): Eukaryota > Metazoa > Chordata > Mammalia > Perissodactyla > Rhinocerotidae > Ceratotherium > Ceratotherium simum. The sequence continues at coordinate 44,668,717 of NC_141921.1, read as the reverse complement.
ATACTTTGTGACAATTTGAAAAACAAAATCAAGCCCTCAAGTCCTAACAGTGAAACAATTTACAACTTTTAACACAATAAAAACAACATTATATTAAGAATGAATGTGACATAGAGGCTTAGGATTTTGCAAGTTTGCATTACTGTAAACAGCAGTGCTTCCTAAACTTTACTGTGCATTCAAATCACCTGCATTAAAATGCAGATTATGGTTCAACAGCAATGCACAGGAGTTTAAGAGTCTGTAATTTTAACAAGCTCCAGGCGATGGTGACAATGCTGGTATGAGGACCACACTGTGAGCAGCGAGGATATACAGTATTTGCATTAGAGACACTAGGTTTAAAGCCAGAGACTTTCTCAAGTATTGTTATGCGGCTATAACACATTTGTATCCTCAATAGTACCAAGCTATTCAGGAAGTCCATACTTTGTTATGTAACATTAGATTAAGCATTAATGAGGCTGGAAAATTGTTTATCTAAGGTTATAATCTGAAGTTAAATAAAACTTCACGCTGAAAGCTCATATTGAATGCTACAGTCATTTTTTACCTCTTAATATTAACAGAATCTTAACAGAATCTTGATTACTCAATCTTAGAGCCCTTTCTCAACAGCAGTTATTCTTTGCTGGAGGAATATGCTCTATGCAAAAGATATTTTGCCTGAAGAAATGAACAATTAATATTCAGTAGTTATGTACATATTTAACAGAATTCATTCCCAGAAATGTGGGTGAGAAGGGTGCTTGATTTTCTTGTTATTTCTTAAATTAAAATTTTAAATCTCTAATACTTTTCATCCTATCACCCAAAACATCAAAACCCATCACTGCCCCTTCCCTGGGCTCTTGGTCCCACTCAAAAAACAGTGACACCTTTTCAGTAGAGAAAATCAAGATAAAAGGCAGACTTCCATTTCCACAAATCACTTTCAACTCCCCATTTTCCGTCTTTTTTTTTTTTTAATTTTAATTTTATTTATTTATTTTTTCCCCCAAAGCCCCAGTAGATAGTTGTATGTCATAGCTGCACATCCTTCTAGTTGCTGTATGTGGGACGCGGCCTAAGCATGGCGGGAGAAGCGGTGCGTCGGTGCGCGCCCAGGATCCGACCCTGGGCCGCCAGCAGCGGAGCGTGTGCACTCAACCGCTAAGGCACGGGGCCGGCCCTCCCATTTTCCGCCTTACTACAAGACTGACTTATTACAGGAACCTCCTCTCTGCTCTCCATCTTGTTCATGCTGCTCAAGAACCCTCCTGTAGCTCAGCTCAGATGCTCTCACTTCTCCTTTTAAAAGCCTTCAATGGGTCCCCAAACACACTCTAGGTCCCCCAAAGTCTACCTCCAAGCCATAAATTTGGCCTAAAACCTACTGCATCCGCTCATGCAACCTTCTCTCCAATACACTAATCTACTTGCTGGGCACGTTTTGCAATTTCCTGTCTCCACGCCTCAGCTCATGATATTTCCTACAGCTGGAAAGTCACTTCTCCTCCACCCTCCCAACCACAGCCTGTCAAAAAAGATATCCTTCCTTTAAAGCTCAGTTCAAACACCACACCCTCCAATTAGCCTTCCAGAAGCCCCCAGCCTCTCTACTCACTTTGTGGGGTCTAAACCTCCACCATGGCCCTTGGCAAATACTGCCAAACATGACAGGCATGCAAATGGTTCATCTTCCCCATTGTAACGCCAGCTCCCTGTGGGGGACGGATGGCACCTTGTTTCTCTTTACAGACATCCCACCCATTACAGGGCTCAAGGAGCACGAAAATTTTTTTAAAATTGAACTATATGGAATGTTTAGCTCTGAAAATGGCAAGTGAGTGAAAACGAGTTTCTAGTACAGTAAATATTAACCCACCAGCAACTTTACAAATAACATGAACTTAATTTCTGTTGGGCTAAGTGCTCGAAAATAAAACTACAGAGATAAGAAAGATGGTCAAGGGTGTAAGCCTTTTCACCTTCTCCCTCCAGAGGCTAACATTCTGCGGGTACCTCTCTTCTCTACCAAGTCGGGGCAGATCAAATTGTCTTCTCACTAATGTCAGTTGCATCTGAGACAGGTCACTGAGCAAGTACTCCCTCTCTACAATCCAGTGCTGGTTGAATTTGTCTGAATAACAGCAGATAGAACTATACACAAAGGCCAGCCAGCATTCAAGGGACAATCACCCAGGCATCAGACACGGAAAGTCTTTGGTTCAAACAACAGAGACATATTCTTAGTGTGAAAGAAGATATATGTCACTGTCACCTGAGTAACCATCTCATGATTTTGAAGAAAACTGCAATGTGTGTAAAAATCAAATGAAAAATTATTTTTGGAACACCCATGATTTTCTATTATTCATAACATGGGTTCCCTTCCTGGTAATTAAGTTTCAACTCTATTAGGTCTTCTGTTTTTTCAGGTATTACCTTAACATCAAAAGTCCTGTAATTCATAGACCCAACGACTACGTGGCAGTACTTAAAGCAGAACCCAAGAGGTGTGGTTCCCCACCATCTTCTCAGAGGCTCAGCTATGGGACACGCACTGTGATTTATACAAATGTACTAACACCCAAGACTCTGATGTCGTTTAGGCCAAACAGTGTCTTGAGAGAGAAGAGGTATACAGCCAAGGGGAATCTGAGATGCTCAGCAAAGATTCCTTACCATATTTCACTACTAATTATACATCTTATAAGCATACTGAGGGAGGCAAACGGTTATAGAGAAAGGGAGAACGGGGAGAAAGATCATACGTAAACTACAGGATATTTGTACGACCATGATACTAAAATATCCGACTTGCACTTATTCTCTTGGGTACCAAGAGGTTAACATGTAATACCCACTCAACGAAACCTCTATAAACAGTTGGTTTTCCACAATCACAGCCACTATTCCCACTTCAGTGGGCAGCAGTGTTCAGAGAAAGCCAGATTTAGCTTCTGTGTAATAACCACCAGAAACCAAAAGAGCTAGGAAAGCTGTTTCTGCCCATGCCCACCAGGAACCTTTGCACTGCTGCATCGAATGAAGTGGTAAGAATCGAAGTCTCCTCAACAAAGCTTCAAGAGAGAGGAAATACATCCTTAAAACTAGGCATTGCCCTCCACCCCCTCAACTGAAAGGGTTTTTGGCAAGATATGTTGAAGAAAAATAGGTAATATCTTTTTATATAAGTTCAATATGTTTACAAATGGAAAATAATTCTGTGCTTTTCATAGCATTTAGCTACTTTATGTAGTGTTTGGGGTAGAGGGGAAAATCAATCATTTTCAAGTGTTTTTATATATTCTTCATACACATTATCTCATTTAAATTCTCAAAACAACTCTAAGGGGTAGAAAGATCACTTCATTTTACAGACAAAGACATTAAAGGACAGAAGGGTTGAATAATCTGCCTAAGGCCCCACAGCTGTAAGTGGCAGAGGAGGCAAGAACCATCACTTTGCTCTCAGGCCCAGCAATAGCCTCAGATGTGCAAATATTTTATAAAGATCGTAGCACCTATAAAATTTTCATGTAAAGAAATACCATTTTAGAGAAAATAATTTCCCAGTCCTTGTCAGGATTTGACCTGAAATTCCCAATGAACAGCTCAAAGCAGACTGCACAGTTAAAAGAGATCAAGTATTATAGTTACCAGTGAGGCCAAGAATAGAACACAGGTCTGCTGACCCTCGCGCCCATGCCCAATCAGGCGTGTACAGCTTTTGGATGCTGACACCCTTCTGAAGTTTCAAGTCAGTTGAGAATACCAAAGAAATGAGTTAATAATTCTGGTAAATAGAAGATAATGTGGAAAGTCTCTACATTAGAGGGATTTGCTATAAAAAGAGGCATGACCATATGAAGATTCCTACCAAGGAAGTTTTGAACCAAGAACACTGGTACCTGCAAATTTTCTCATCTTCTGCAGCAAAAATGAAAAATAACCTTTCCCCTCCCCTCCCTACGAGTTGTGAATGATTAGCTTGGCTATGTTGATAACTAAGGAAAATACGAGTGCCTCTCCCAGCTGATTAGAATATTTACAGATTTACCCTACTACCAAACTCCTCCAATTCTATGCAAAAGACAGCAGGACACTAGGAACACTTAACCAATGTCAGCCATAATACATCCTCCAGAGCTGCAAACTCTCCCATTAGCTCTAATTCTCATGCCCTGATGAAGAGGCTGGAAACAGGAAGACTGCTGGTGCCAGAGGAGAAGTGAGGAGAGGAGCCACATGGCTGGGAAACAGGGATGGGAGAGAAGTGATGGGGAAGGGTCTCAGGAAAGACGTACCTATAAAAGACCAGAGAACCAGCTCAAAAGTTTGGTGTACTAAGAACTTCTTTGTGGGAGAGAAAAGGCTGCGTATTGAGTCAGACATCATCAATAAAAACAGGCGACAACCAACAACAAGAAGAAAAACAGATTAGAAGACCCTGACCTAGGTTAAAGGTTATTCAGACCCATTTCCACTGGAGAGATAAAACACTAGATAAAATTGTCTGGCATTTCCAAAAGCTAGATAGATTTTAGATTTACTGCTTAATCTTGCTATTATAAGTTAATAAACAGAAAGATAAAATAATTGTCGAGCAATATCATATCAAATTCTTCATGGTTTGCAACTTTTAGCAGAGCACAGGGATAGATAAAACTTGAGTTGAGAGGTTATAATCTGGCCCATCACATTAGGTTAAATCATTTCTTTCACTGTTCCACATTAAATACCTCTTTCCAATCTGTTCTGGAAAGAGCAAAAAATAAGTTGATTACATAATATATTTTAGTTTAATCTCTATAAACAGTTTTTTTACCATTCTCAAAACGACCCATCTCAGCATATTTAGATGTATAATAAATATTAAAAGTTTAATCTAATTATGATTGATTGATGCAAACCACCAACTAATACGAGGCTGTACTTGAAACCTCAGAACCCTTCTTCCCTATTATGAGTTATCACTGTTCATAAGTAACTATACAGAAAATGCCCAGAAATAGTTCACTAAAACACCTCAGAATAAAAGAATGAAAATTGGATAAGAGGAACTCAATAAACATCTAATTAGAAAACCAAAAACCAAACCAAAACAGCCCACCTGCTTTTATAAACGATATTCTTCATCTATCTCCTCCTTTCACTCCCTCCTTCCACCCCCCCCTAAAAAAGTAGCTCCACGTCTAACTATTCACCCCCCATCCCCAAGTCCTGAAGAGCACTGCTGCTTATGGGGTTCCGCTTCGAGCAGACACAGGGAAGTGGCTGGTCCTACTCCCCTCCCAGGCTCCTCTCTTCCTTGGCTGCCAGAAGGACTCTCTCCCGCCCTCCTCCAATACCACCTGTAGGAAATTATAGGTAAATGAGACCAAATCCCTTGCTAGCATTCTCTTCATATAACTTCACTCTGAAGTTTCCCCAGCAAACTCTCCCACCCCAGGTTCAGTACGCATCAGATCTGACTCTCAGCTTTGTGAAATATCAAAGTAATTTTTTAATAGCCTCATTTAAGCAATTTATAAGAATCCTTGTGTATCTGTCCAATGAAAAGTGCAAACTTTTAGGGATGGAAAATTAACGAGTTAAAACTACTCTTCAAAACATAGCAACATTAAATAAAGAAAAAGCCCCAACAAAATCCAAAGTATAGTGAGCCACAAACCTCTTAATTCTATCGTTTGGTTGATGACTTCTGTCAATAACCAAATCCAAGCTAGTGATAAATGACATTTCCTATTTCATTCACTGTATTTAAAATTAGATGTTAACTCCCCAACATCCCAGACACCACCCCCACCCCCCCAACCAACCCTCTGTTGCCAAAGACCTTTCTGTTCTTACAACATAAGTCCACCTTCTTCTAGGGGGATAAGCATAATCTGTCACTTTACCATCTAAAATCATGAGCTAAAACTAAAAGTGAAGGAAGTAAAATGAATAGGATCCTAGACACCAGCCAGAGTCTGAGCACAGCGCTGGGTTAAAGGAAACCATTTCACAAGATCAAGTGCAGAGAAGCAGCAGGAGCAACGAGGAAAAAATCAAGTTACATAAAGTCCAATTGTACTCACTGTTTCCTTATTGGGAAGCAGCTCCTTTCTAATTCTGAAGAAGTTCTTGCCGTACTGCCTGAGCCCCTTAACGAAGCGTTTCTGTGATAAAAAGAAACAACAAATGGGATATAAAAACCAAAAACAAAACAGGATGCCAGCAAAGTAAAGATATCTGCAAGCAGCACAATAACAACCACGAAAAAGTCTCAGCTAGGGAATATTGGTGAGGCTGGCGGAACACTTGCGTCACAGCTAAGATCCACGGCCAGGGCAGGCCCCGGACAGCCTGCATCAGAACCCCAGCCACACACTAGACAGGTTTAGAAGAAGGACATCCTGTGTCTGAGACTAAGAAGCAATCTGTGCCCTCTGTGCCACCAGTCTCCGCACTGGTCCACGAAGGTATAAACAACAAGTATACTCCGTATTTCTATAAAACAGCACAACTGCCTTCCACATGAGAACGAAGCTTCCCAGAGTGTCGCGCAGAAGGGGAAAAACAACCAAACCTGGAGCCCTTTCTCCAGAAAGGCACCCTAGAGGGTTAAAAGGCCCTTACGTTAGTCCGAAAAATTCACCAGCAAGGCATCGATACCGCGGACGCCCAATGGGAGCCGAAACCCCAGCTGGCCTGCCCCGCCATCGCCGTCATTAAAAGCCAAGCCAGGGCACCAAATAAAGAATCATCGGCACCCTTCCCTTCTTCCCGATGCCCCTCACCGCCTCCTCCTCATTTCCTTAGCAGTCTGGAGACTTTCACTTTGTCCCATTCCTCCCGGGCAGCCCCTCCCCGCCCCAGTGGGGCAGCTCCCAGCTACCCCGGCCCCCACCTCGGGGCTCGAAGCCCGCTCCCGTGCGGCCCACCCCGTGGCACTTCCCGGCCGGCCAGCCGGCCCGGCAGCCACAGGTACGCCGGCGCCAGCCGCACTCAGGGTCCGGGGCGCAGAAAGGCCGCGCCTGTCACTCGGCTCCGGCTCCCGCTCCACAAAGCGCTGGGCGGAGGCGGCCGGGGCGGCTCGGCGTGTGACCGCAGCGGTGCCGCGCGGCGAGGGGCGCCGGGGGCGCGGGGCTGGGGCCGCCGCGCCGCCGCCGCCGCCGCCGCCGCCGCCGGGGGAGGAGGCTCGAGCGCGGCGCGCAGAGCCCGGCGCGGCCGCGGGCGTCTGCAAAAGGCGGCCTGGATCGCTGCACCGCCCGCCGGCCCCACGCTCCGGCCCCCACCCCGGGGCTCTGCGTCGGGCCCTCGGCCAGAGCCTCCCGGGACCCTGGCGCTGGTATCTCGGTTTCCTCCTTCCGAACAACAGGAGTAAATCCCGGCAGCAAAGCACAGAAACTTCCTCCCTACCTCGGCGAGCGCGAGCAGAGGGCACCCGCGGGCCTGGGGCCGAGCCGGCACTCGGGGCCCTTCCCAGGCCGCTCCGTCTCCAGTCCTCTCTCCGGGCGGGCAGAGTCAGCAACGCGACGGATGCACGCCTACTGCCCCCGGGCTGCGAGATGGGGGGCAGGCCCCGACGACCCCCCGCGGCCTCTTCCGGCCCGGGATTGTGGGCGGCCGCTCCCGCCCGGCCCAGGCATTAGCCTGCACCTCGCAGGGCGCCGTTTCACAACTAAATCACCGCGGAAGCTTCCCAGCCAATAAATCACCTGCCCACCGGGAGGAGAGTCCCTCCCCCTCCCCGTGTTTGAGACCAGCCGGGCAAACTCAGTGAAGAGCCCGACTTGGCCTGCAAAACGGATCTGCAACCTCCTACTCCATTCCTGGAGTTTCTGCATTTTCAGATTTCACCCCTTTCTAAGATATGACTCATCATTGTCAGTTTTCAATATAATTCGTATAGTTCAGAGGAAAAATCTGTCAAGGCACAAGAAAGAAGCTCTCCTTTAGTCTGAAGAAGGGTAACCTTTGTTACTTGATCAAAATATCGTTCATAAGATCAACACGCATCCTTGGCTATGTGCAGAGCATCTCCGCCGGGGATATACGGAGGAAGGAGGCTGCCCTGCCCTCAAGGAGCTCCAGTCTGGCAGGCACGGGAGACAGGTAAAAAGATCAATTTCTAGGCCCTAAAAAAAAGCAGCAGAGGAACAAAGGACGGTGGGTGGGGCTAGGAGGGCGCAATTCACTCTGCTGAGGAAGTGACAAGGAAGAGCATGAGCCTGCCAGGTGGGCTCCAGCAGAGCTTCAAGCAGAGGAGTCAGCCAGGAAGGGCAAACAGAACATTCTGGGAACCACAAGGAGGACAGGGTGTGCAGAATAGAGTGCCAGCAGATAAGACAGAAAAGGCAGGAGAGGATCAGGTTGCAGAGAGGATCAAGGCCAGGCTGAAAAGTTATGGTCCTAATTGTAGGCCAGTAGAGAAGTTTAAGCCCGAGTGTTCCATGAAAAGACTGGATAGAGACTGCTGAGGTGGCAGTGTGGCCTATGGCATGAATTAGGGACAGACCAGCTGCAATGCAGAGAAACCAGTTAAAAGAGGCTGGTGCACTAACCCAGGGGTGAGGTGAGGAGGACCTGAACTCGACCTCAGCCATAAGAATCAATGCTTCTTAATCCACTCTTTAAGTATTTACTGAGCACCTAGCACTGGGAGGAATTAAAGAAAAAAAAGGTAGCCATGGACCTTTATTAAAATTGATTCATTTTAAGCAGGTAAGATAAATGTGTGAGAAATCATTACAGAACAATCTGAGGCTTAATTCAGCCAAGCATAAAGTAGTGAAATGCAGCTCATCAGTGCAGCAAGGGAGCCAAGAAGAGGGATGGACTGTAGCAGTCCACAATGCCTTCATCAAGGTGGTGAGACACAGGCCAGAGGCCAGATCACAGACTGGGAAGAACAGACAGCATTTGCAGAGGTGGGGCAGGGGGTGGGGAGAGAGGCCCTCTACGAAAGACAAAGGTAGAGAATGGGAAGTGGGTTATAGGAGAGGGGGAATCTACACAAGTTGAAGTGGGCAATCTGGCGTGAGTCTGATGGTGAAACGCCAGGACTATGCAATCTGAACGTGGGCTTGATGCCAAAGAACGCACAACAGGTTCACTAGAAGAGGCCAGCACAATGAAGGCAGCATCTGAGAAAGGCTGAATCTGGAACATCAGGGTAATGTGGTAGAACTGGGCAAACGAGTTCAGATCCTAATTCCTCTACTTGTTACAATGTAATCCTCTGAACATCCATTCAACTAATAGTTATTAAGTACCTACTATATGGCAGGAGCCTCACATATATTAATTCAAAATCCTCACAACCTAGAAGGAAGTACTATTATTATCTCCATTTTACAGACAAGGAAGCTGAGAGGCACAGATGGTTACGGAACCAGACCAAGGTCACCCAACTCCTCAGAGGCAAAGGCAGAATTCAAACCCAGGCTCCAAAATCCATGCCCTGCACTGCCACACTCTCTGTAAAATGGAGATAAGAGTCTACAGAGATAACCATTTTCAGTCTTGGTACACTATCTGTGACTCTGCCCTTTCCTGTTGGCCCCAACATCAAATTACCAAGTCCTCAGTACCCTTCCTAAAAAAGGTCTTTTAATGCCCTCCTTTCCTACCCATTCCAGTGCTAGTCCCAGGCCAAGCCCTTATCACTCTTTCCTATTTGCTGGGCCTATTAACCATCTCCTCCTCCTGGCCATTTATAAGCCTCTGCCAAGGAATTTCTCAAAACCACAGATTTCATCATGAGTCCCGCATTGTCTTGCCCCCAGCTGCTACCTAAGAATAGCTATTTGACCTCTTTAGGGTGGTGTTTACACCCCTCAGCCCTGATTTCAAGGTGGTTCAGGGTCCTGTCCCCGCCTACCTTTCCAACCAGACGTCCAGGAGTGCCAACTGGCCCATGCTGAAACCTCTGTCTGAACTCTAGACTCTGAGCTATCTTCTCTACTCCTCTCCACAGCCTACTCAAGATACCTCCTCCAGTTTACCTCAAACCCAACCTCAAATCCCTCCCACTCCAAAATGAAAATTCCCTGACCATTCCCTCCTATCCATTTGGCCTTTGTTTATTTGTATAAGGCCTCATGTACTCATAGAGTCTATAAGCTCTGAAGAGACAGGAATTGTATTTTATACCACTTTGCCTCCTTATAGCACTAGGCACTTGGAGCTCCCAAGCTTTTGATATATAAGTGAAACAAACCATGAGATGACAAGGGCCTGGGCTAAGGTGGTCACAGTGGAAATAGACTGTTAAAAGCCAAAGGGTCCATTTTGAACTCTGATAACAGAATTGACCTTCTTGGCTCCATGACAGCAAACTCTCCTGATTTTCCTCATATCACCTGGCTTAATTCTCTACTCAACCTCTCAATGTTGGAGTCTTCCCAAGGCTTTGTTCTAGGCTTTCTGCTCTCCAAACTCCCTCCTGATATGATCTCCACTGCTCCCTTGGCTCTAAATATCACCCAAAAGTCTCACTACTATTTCTAAGGCAAAATCTATGGTCCAAGCCCACTGGGAGCACTTGCTTGAATGTCTCATAGACATTTCAAACTAACTACTTCCAGAAATATGAATTTGACACCTGGTGGTGAACACACAGACCACTGCTGTCAATGTACATCAATGACTCTGCTATCAAGCGCAAAGCACCATTGGCTCCACTTTAAAAAAAAAAAAAAAAAAAAAAAAGGAAGTAAAAGCTTCATGTGGCCTATACTGTTACTTCTCTATGGAAAGCCACAAGGCCTCAAAACTGGCAAAACATCTGCTTCTCAGAGACCAGCCTTTACCTTGTGGTTTACCAGAAATGTAGAGTAGCCTTTAAAATCGAAACAAAGCCAACCCACTCAGAGCAGTCAATGATTAGACTAGGTCAATATGTTAAATAGGTTTCTAGTCTCCTTTCCCTCTATTAATTCATCTCTCTTCAAAAAGACCTTGACATTTTTAGGACTTTAATTTAATAATTAACACTATAGGCTATAAATAGACAGGTACTATAAGCTTCTAAATGAAAGTTCATAGACACGGTCTGTTTCTTAACAGCCTTCTAGTAGTTGAGCTGAAATTCAGCATTTCCAGTGCTGAAATTCAAGGCCTCATGAATTATTTCTATGTCCATTAGCTTTTCTGTCCCTGACAGTATATAGATATTAGAATGTTAGGATGCCAAGGGTGAAGGAGAAAGAAGACTGTGTTCATTTAAAAGGCAGTAACTTTGGCTGGGTCACTGCTCCCAGTGCCAAGCAGCCCTGCTTTTACATTCCACAGGCTTGCGGTCTGGTCACTCTCAGATGCATGAGCTGAGGGTCTTTGGGGTGTTGGCACTTGTTTCTCTGGTGCTGTTTGTTTCCAATAAACCTGACTGTGTGTTCCTTGGGAGCACAAAACAAGTCCTTTTCTATTTGTGAATCCCCATAACCAGATGAGATCCAAATATAAATATAAATTTATTTATGGCAAGGAGATTGTTCTTTGCTTTGTTTTACAGTTTAGTTTTTAATTGTGCTCCAGTTTTTATTTATTTATTGAAATATATTTTGACATATAACAACATTGTGTTAATTTAAGGTATACAACGTTAATCTGATACATTTATCTATTGTAATATGATTGCCAATGTAGTGATAATTAGCACCTCTATCATGTTACATAATTATGCTCCAGTTTTTAAACATATTGCTATAGTTTTCCATTACTGAGCTGAAATTTCCTATCACCTTTAGGAATTACCCACCTAGGGGCCAGCCCCGTGGCTTGGCGGTTAAGCACGTGCGCTCCGCTACTGGTTGCCCGGGTTCGGATCCCAGACGCGCACCCACACACCACTTGTCTGGCCATGCTGAGGCGGCGTCCCACATAGAGCAACTAGAAGGATGTGCAACTATGACATACAACTATCTACTGGGGCTTGGGGGGGAAAAAGGGGGGGGGGGAGGAGGAGGATTGGCAATAGATGTTAGCTCAGGGCCGGTCTTCCTCAGCAAAAAGAAGAGGATTGGCATGGATGTTAGCTCAGGGCTGATCTTCCTCTCACACACAAAAAACAAACAAACAAAAATGAATCACCCACCTATAAGTTCCTAGTAGAGAACATTTAACTCCTGGCTTTAAAAAAATGAGTTACCTGAACACAGTACTTACTGCTAAACTTGGGTTTTAACAGAATCTGGAAAGCTCTATTTCTCATTTTTGGTAGAATGAAAAGAACATGAGATTCAAACTCAGAAGTCCTAGGATCTAGTCTGCTCCTCTGTTCCATAAAGGAAATTTTGACATGGCTGTTTAGACACAGCCGCTTTGGAAATGGGAGATATTTAATAGGAATAAACATAATTGGGTCAAAATGCAATAACATTTTCTTTTACGATCAAGTAATACGTTCAGAATTTCCTCATGCTATTGCTAATCCTACCCCATGTCAGAGCCTCCCAAGCCCTGTGCCCGTGGGTGATGAATGCCTTACTGGCCTACCCAGATGCGGATCCTCTCCACCCTCGGGGTGGCAGGCAGGGTGGGCCTAGGGCAAGCAGCTTCATTGTTATGTGTCACGATATTAAAAAGATAGAAACAGCACCCTATATAATAATAAAAATGGCTAACACTGAGTAGTGCTATAATACGCCAGGTATTGTCTTAAAAGGCTCTACATGCACTGACATGACAACAACCTTACGAGGCAGCGACTACTACTATCTCCATTTTACAGATGGGAAAGCTAACCATATGTCACCAAATACTTGAACCAGGGTGGGAGGGTCAAGGGTGATGTATGTAAACAATCGGGGAACCTCAGGGATGGGGTGAGGCCTAAGAATGGAGTCAAGGACAAGGTGTGGATCAGGGGTGCAATGGGCATCTGTTGCCTGTGTTTGCATTTTAAGATTTTAAGTGTTTCTCAAAGATCTATAAATGGACAAGTAAAGGCTATATTCTCATAATTTATTCTTGCCTCAATCTGTTCATCTTTTAAATTAGCCATAAAATACCTGCCCTACCTATCTCAAAACAATTATTCTGAATATCAAATTGGATAGTGCATGGAAGAGTACTGGGCTGGGAGTAAATCCTTCCAAGAATAAGGTGTGCTTATCTCCCTTGTCTGCACGTGAAACTCCCAACATGGCTCATCTCAAGAGCCAGATCTGACCTGTGTCTGCAGCAGAGAAGAGAAGCAGAAAGAGAGGGGCCATGCTACAAAAATGGCTGAAAGATAACTCTGCATTAACCCCTGGCTGAGAGCTTTCAAAATTAACTCCCTCTGGTGAATTTTAACTCATGTGTCACAGTCAGAAACTCACCAGGACTTCTGAAAAGCAACTTCTACTCAGTCCTCTTACATAACTGTTTGGAAAACACTGTAGGTATTAAAATGATTCCCACTGTGAAAATGGCTCCTTCTGCTCTACCCTGTTTTCTGCACAAAATTTTATGTTAATAAGTTACTGGTTCTCAGGAGACTGAAGAGGAGGCAGATCTGCAAGCAGATCTGCAAGGTAAGCAAACCACAGTTCCCTCTAATTGAGATACAAAAGTATACGCCCGTAAGCCAGGCAAGGAGTTAGACGGGTATGTCTCCTGCTCTTCTGAAGGTACAGAGCAACAGAAGAAAATGGAAGGCCTATGTGGGCCTATGTTAATGAGAGAGTAGGGTGAAAACAGAGAATACTGATGCCAAGCAGAAGAAATAAAAGCCTTTCCAAACATCTGTATTAGACAATGCTTAGGTTCATTAATGGCTCTTACTGAATCTATTGCATTTCATCCATATAATCCCGTTTGTTACAGATTCCTATCACCCCATATCTAAAACACATTTCCTGCTGGAGGCATACTATTGATACTGCTTTGAAAAATATCACTTGGTTTTTGGTTTTAAATATTTAACACATTAATGAAAGGGTGACCTGAGTAAAGCACTACTTTTTCAATAAATAGCACCAGAATGAATTTGTCTAGGAGGAGACATGCCAGCAAGCCATGGTGGGCATTTCCAAGATTCTTAGTATGTTGCTCCTGATTTCTGACTCCACTTGTAAGTACACTTTGAACTTAACAGCGTTATTTTAGGATAACTAGTTAATAATTTCATTAAACTAGTTATAGATTAAAAACCGCAAACAGGATAACAATTTAAACATTTTTATTGATGATTCTAAAATCTCACTCTAGATCTGACGTTTTTTCCTAGCTCAGACTTGAACCTACACTTTCTATTCAGAGTAACATCTTCCATAGTCTCAGGACATACCAGTCTCAACATGGGCACTGATGAGTCCTGGACCACATCCTCCTCAAGGCTCCTCAATACACTCTCCAAGAGAGGAATCACTGGGCCCATTCTACAGATGATGAAACTGAGGTTTAGGTAAATTAAATATCCTGCCCCAATCCATAGCTAATCAGGAAGGGTAGAGAAGTAAATGAGATTTCAAAATAGGATTAACTGCTTGGAATCTAGGTGCAGAAAACATTCTTTTGTATCTAATCATATCAGAGGAATTAAAGGGTACTATACTTCTTCAGGAAAAAGAAACCTCTCAAGGAAATTTTACATATATACATATATATGAGCTGTTTATATACTTGCATATACACGCATATATACTTGCTGTTTGAAGCAAAAGCATGTGTCAGAGATTGTATGCTGTATATCCATGTTAAAAATTTTCCCATAAAACAACTTGGCTTAGAGTGCATGGCTCTGCCACTAAATAACTACATCCCTTGTGTAAGTCACAGTCCTCTCTCAGGGTTTCTGTGTGCCCATGTGTAAGATGAGCGTTTGGGCCTTCTACCGTCTGTGAAGCTTCAACAGTCAGTGCTTCTAGTCCTCCACCACTGGGAGCTGCGCAGTGAGGCAGGTAGCTGCTCTCCTACACAGAGACTAGAGCATGGCTTAACACTTTCCAAAAAGAGACCCTGTTAATGCACGATACGTTTTGTCAACTGCCTTACCTGCAAACTCAGAAGATTAGTCAAAGATACTTTTAATGTTAAATAAATCCTAGTTTTAACAAAAAGGACCTGTTTCCCACCTCGTCCAAAAAGATTCAATGGTACTTACAACAGAAGCCCAAATCCAAGCCTGTCCATTTCTGAAACAAGTCCTTGCTAGGGTCAAATATGGCAGTTGTGTAGCTGTCATGGAGGAATAATACTAAAGCCTTCTCATCCCTGGTTCCTCTCCTTTCCTTTCTTCCACGGGCCAAGGAGGACGAGGATGAGAACTGAGGAAGGGAGGTCTGATATGATGCTGCCCTGATTCTTCTACCTTCCTCTCTTCATGACTATCATGAAAATGGACAGCTCCTGGCTTTAAGAATTGTTTTATCTACCCCCACTCCCATAAGAATAGCTACAGAAACATATCACAGAGGGTGACTGAAGTGCCAGGGCTTAAGGTGTATGAGGCCAGCAAGGAGAGTCCAGCAGTCCTCTGCTGACTCCTCTGCTGTTGTGCCCCAGAAATGTCTACAAAAGCTGGGTGGCTGTCAACTCAACACTCACTCCCTGCCACGTCTCTAGTAATAGTAGAATCAGAGAAATGTCAGAGTTAGAAGGACACTTTAGAGCATCTAAGCTAGTCAAAACTCTCATTTGACAGACAAGGATCATACATTATTTAAAACAAAACAAATAAAACAAACATACCCACAAAAGCTTTATATTGATGACAACCTGTATTTCTATCCCATCCCACATGGTGCTCTTACAGTGTGATGAAGACACTCCTGCACTGAGAGGTGCGTCTCTGTTCCCTGCCCTTGAGCCTAGGTGGACCTTCGTAACTGTCTTGCCCAGTAGCACAGAAGTGACATGGGGTGACTTCGAAACTGGGGCATAAAAAGCAACACAGCTTCTGCTTGGCTCTCCCTCTCTGGACACATGTCTTTGGAGCCCTGAGCCACCATATTAAGTCTGGCTATCCTGAAGCCACCATGGTGGGGAAACCAGACAGCAACAAAGAGAGACAGTCTCAGAAGCCCCAGCTGTTCCAGCCCCCTGCTGTCTGAATCTTCCTAGCCCAGACTCATGAGTGAAGGAGCCTTCAAGATGATTCCAACCTCATCTACCATCTGACTGCAACCTCCTGAAAGCCCCTCCAGTCAGAACCGCACAGCTGAGCCATTCCTAATTCTTGTCCCACAGAAACTGTGAGCGATAATAAATGATCATTGTTTTTTTAAGTTGAGGTAAATTTTATCATTGGGGGTAATTTGTTATGCAGCAATAGGAAACCAATATGAGATTCATTACAAAAAAACACTAAAAACTTTAACCTCAACGTTTTACAGTCATTTGCTGCATAATGATGTTTCAGTCAACTATGGACCACATATATAATGGTGGTCCCATAAGATTAGTACCATATAGCCTAGATGGTAGGCTATACCGTCTAGGTTTTTCTAAGTACTGTAGCGGAGGAAGAACTTTTCCTCTATCCTTCTAGGTTCTTCTGGCTGGTCTAAGAATTAAATTGACATGAGATAGATTAACAGGAGAAAAACTAACAAAAGTTTAATAACATGCATACGTGGGAGAAACCCAAGAGGAATGAGTAACTCACCAAAATGGCTGAAGCCCTCATCTTAAATATCATTCTCAGCTAAAGACAAAAGAAGATGCTGGGAGTGAGGAAAGTCAAGGACTTCAAAGGGAAAGAAGGCAATTCACAGTGAAAGGAAAGGAAAGGTGAAAAGGAGCAAACATTTGGAAAACAAGTGTTTGGCCAGAGAGAAACAGAAGAACACAGAGGGGAGCCCAAAGAACAGGCTTTTCTAGGTTCTTCCCTGTCCACCACCTAGTTCATGTTATGTTAAGGTGATAGCTTGCTTCTTGAGACAGGGTTTTTTGTTTTTGTTTTTGTTTTTTTTGTGACGAAGATCAGCCCTGAGCTAACATCCATGCCAATCCTCCTCTTTTTGCTTAGGAAGACCGGCGCCCTGAGCTAACATCTATTGTCAATCCTCCTCCTTTTTGTGTGTGTGTGTTTCCCTTTTTCTCCCCAAAGCCCCAGTAGATAGCTGTATGTCATAGTTGCACATCCTTCTAGTTGTCGTATATAGGACACCGCCTCAGCACGGCCAGACGAGCGGTTCGTCATGCGCGCCCCGGGATCCAAACTCGGGCCGCCAGTAGCGGAGCGCACGCACTTAAACACTAAGCCACGGGGCCGGCCCCCTGAGACAGGTTTTTTAATCTGAATTCGTTTTGGCAGTTAAGGGGAGGTAACGAGAAAAACTTTCTGAGCCTTTTATTTCTTAAAAATAATCAGCCTAAAATAATCTTCATGTTAAAGAGACACATTTTGGGGTGGCAAATTTTGTTCCCCTTCAGTACACTCTGTTCATACAAGGACGAAACTGCCTAGTGACGCACTTCTCAGAAGGTATCCTCATCATTAAGCGGTGCATGACTGTGTTAATTAATTAAATGAACCAGTAAACAACCTTCCAATTAGACTTCCTCAGGCAATCTGAATGCCCTGTCACTCTCTATAACCTGACTCTGCTTCACTTTATTTATTTATTTTTTGGTGAGGAAGATTAGCCCTGTGCTAACATCTCTTGCCAATCCTCCTCTTTTTGCTGAGGAAGATTGGCCCTGGGCTAACTTATGTGCCCATCTTCCTCTACTTTATATGTGGGACGCTTGCCACAGCATGGCCTGATAAGTGGTGTGTAGGTCTGCGCCCAGGATCCGAACTTTCGAACCCTGGGCTGGCAAACCAGAGTGCGTGAACTTAACCGCTTCGCGACTGGGCTGGCCCTTCTGCTTCACTTGAACACGTGGCTCTTATTACCATGTGATATGACATGACATGATATAGATGTTACCAAACACGAGGGAATTTTTTCTCTACTATATCCCCAGCACCTAGACAGCACCTGACACATACAGCAGGTGATCAACAATCACTGGTTGAATGAATAAGTCAGTGTATGTGGAGGTGAGCTGACTTGGTCTTATCACAATGCGATTTGCCCTCCAGCTTGACTCAATGTCTCCTGATACGTGTTCACTAAGTTTCTAACTCTCTAATTACTACCTACAAAATGATCTGACATTAACTTTCCTATCTGTTCAAACGTAAAAGTCCCACTGGAGAAACCACACCATCCCACTCCATGATGCCAGCTCAGCTCCCAGAGTGAAGCTGATAATTTCCTTTTTCAACACACCTGTGTGTTAAACCCTTCCTAGGTGGTCTCAAATGTCACATAATGGTTATACCATTTTTCATTCAAAGACTACATGCCTAACGGGAAAATGACTTCACGTTGGATGGTTCACATAGCAAAGGCCAGTGAGCCATCCTATAGGTCTCTGTCTATATGACCCTGAGTCTAGATGATTACGTTGAGTATGCTGAAGTCCTTTCATTACTGCAGGCCTAACAAAACATTGCCACTGGGTGAATATCAGAGCATGCTTCAATGCACTTTCAAGTCAAATGAGAACTGGCTAGTTAAGCAGCAGCATTAACAGATGTAGAAATACCGCCAGCTAAATACCTCTTACCAATTATGGCTGCCCAGCTACACCCAAATTAAAAATAACCCAACACTAATAACAGAACCCAAACTGGCATAAGAAGCCCTTCTCTCCCTGCAATATCACCGTAAAGTCTCTACATAAATGTCTCTGTAAAGTGGCTCACAAATAAGTCATTAAAAAGTTCACCTTCTTTAACAAAGTAGAACTCAGCATAAGAAGAAAGAGGAATCAACTGAAAAAAGAAATGTGGCTTGTCTTTAAGTTACAACGGAACAAAGA
Organism: Ceratotherium simum simum; assembly: GCF_057802395.1. Taxonomy (NCBI): domain Eukaryota; kingdom Metazoa; phylum Chordata; class Mammalia; order Perissodactyla; family Rhinocerotidae; genus Ceratotherium; species Ceratotherium simum. The sequence continues at coordinate 44,649,940 of NC_141921.1, read as the reverse complement.
AATAGAAATCTTTAGTGAGGCAGGCTTTTGCAAAAATTGCAAAACAGCTCAGACCAGTGGCTGTCCAATAAAAATTGAACGTGAGCCACTAAGGTGAGCCAAATATGTAACTTTAATTTTCCAGGAGCTATATTTTAGAAAGAAACAGGTAAAATTAATTTTAATAATACATTTTAACTTGATACATCCAAAATATTATCACTTTGACATGTAACAATATAAAAATTATTAATGAAATATTTTACATCCTTTTTTTCCTACTCAGTCTGTGAAATTCAGTGTGCGCTTTATGCTTACAGCACATCTCAACTTGGACTAGCACATTTCAAGTGCTAGCCATATGTGTCTAGTGGTTACCATATTGGACAACACAGGTCTAGAATGATCATTCTTTTTTGTGAAACATTAAAACACCCAAAGCACTAAAAGTTTTCTATTAGAGAGGTAAAATAAATATACTGTTAGAATTATGGGCAATGATATCATATAATCCCAAATGAAATAAAATCATAAAAGCCTGTTATTTCAAATTAAGTAAAACCTGTCTTCCAGAAGAACACAACCAAATCCAGAAGCTGTTATGATCTGCCCCACTTCCCAAAACAGAGGAAACTGAGGCACTGACCAGCACCAGGGGCTCACTGCAGCTCCTGCCATAGAAGAGGCTCCTGGACTTTGTTTCCTCTTCAGGACAACATGATACGGGCCTGGGCTCCTCATTTAATTTTTCACTTTAAACAATCTCCAAAAAGGGGGGAAAATCAGTTATCCCTTTAGGAAATGTAAGGGAGTGGAGGGGGAAGGGGAGTGTATTTCAATTACAAAAGGCGAACCTCAGAAGGCAGATCCCTGTCTAAGTGGTGGTCATTGTTTTCTTTCTATTACAGGTACCTGTTTGGTCTCATGCTACTCCTATGCTGGATGGCTCTCACAAGAGAGTCCCTTAAGGGAAAATCCCCACATCAGGGGCTGGTAATGGGCCCCATCATGAGGCTTCTCTGCTGGCTTTTGTTTGGAACAATAGTGCTCCCATGATACCTCACTTCTGCTGAAAATATTAGTATTAAGGGAACATGATCACAGCTGTGTGTAAATTACACACACAGATTAGATCTGTATATTTATAAGGAATACAAACATACTAATAGCACACTTACATACACAGTTGGATACATTGGGCTGCACGCAGAGTGGAGTTTGAATTCCAAAGTATTTCCTTAAAATTTTACAAAAAGAAATGCTTAAGAAATGCTTAGCCTGCTAAGTCAGGCTGAGACTCTTCTGCCCTCTCCTCCCATACAGACTGCCCCCCAAAACAGATTCCTCTTCATCCTCATTTGCAATACTGGAGAAATTATTTAAGACTGTATGAAGGAGAAACATCAAAAAGAGCTTTAAAACCCACTTTTATAGCAAAAATAAATATGGGATAATTTTCACAGTTAAAAGGTTATAATTATAAAATGGGGGGGGCAGCAGGGGAGGCAAGAGAAGGCAGTGTAGGCAGAAGCAGAAAGTGGGAAGAATCTGAAAGTTCAGAATTAACTTGTCCTAAAATGACAGTTGTACCTTCTCCACACACAGATACATACACTTATGAAGAGGAAGACCTCCTTAAGCACCTGTTAACACAGCATATAGTAAGGCAGGGTCTTTGGATTTTTCAGTTTACTTTGAAAAACAGAGAGAAGAGCAATCAGCATTTTACGCTCACTGCATTAAATCCAGAATGTAGACACAGGCGTCAGGAGAGCTGGGCTCTGGTTCCACGCCTGATTCTATCAGGGCTTCACAGATGACACCAAGCAAGCCACTAACATTCCCCCTGGGCTGAGTTTCTCATGGAAGGATGATGGCATCCCAAGCATCCTAATTTACCCAAAAAAGCACTAACTTTCAAAATGTTGAGTGTTCCAGTAAAAATAAAAGGAAAAAAAGGGTAATAATCCAACTAAGTAAAAATATTAACCTACACATATGTGGATAGACACATAACAAACTCACTATAGGCCTTAATTTTATTCCTTAAAATTTTTGCAACAAAACCCTCCAACTGATATTCTTTCTCTTTTTTCTTGATGTGGTTTGTATAAACTCCTGGTTTAAAAAAGGAAAAAAAAGGTCCATTTCTGAGGCTTGGGTTTACCGTGCTTACAGTTCCACCAATAAATCATCTCCCAATCTGGGCTTGGAAAAGCACTGGCCACGGTTTGACTGCTCCAGCCCCAGGTTGCCAGGCAACCAACACAAGGGGGAAGTCTGAGAACCGCTGACAGATAGCCAAGTGGCTGAAACAACAGACTTCTCTCTGTCAAAAATGTGTTTCAGAGAGCCACTTCCCCACCTCTGCTCTCTGCTAAACACTATACGATTGTCAAATCAAAATCAAAAGGCCACTGTAATAAAAACACACTTCCTGCTCAATTACTAACTGTTGAAAAGCTGTGGGGAGGCCCAGATCACACAGTGTATGGTAACAGAAATGTGATACTGTAAATGAGATAAAGTCAGCAGCATGGAGAAACCTGATCTAAATGCAGCTCTGTAGCCTCAAGTCAGGGGACCTGTGCGTGGAGCTGCCTAAGAAGCACCAGGAAGAAAACAATGAATGTTGAGATGTTAAAGAAACAAACCAAACAATAACTAAGAAGCCCCAGCTCCACATTACTTACTAATAAAACCGAGATCATTCTCAATTGCTGCGAAACACAATCTGGAAATAATGCAAGTTTTTCTCCCTTAGGATGGCTTTCTTGTGGTACAATTGGGGCAAAGAAGGTCAAAAACTCTCGGGAACCACGCCCCCTGGCGGTTGGGGGATTCCCTAATGCTTGACTGTAAACTGGATTACAGGAGATACTCATATCCTTCGAATAATGCCTGATAACACCAGATCTGAGATCCGACCATCTAATGCAACATTTTAAACACTAATGGTGCATGCCCCAGCCAGTGAGGTTGCACCCCAGTCCTACCAAGCATCAACTCCATGCAGGGCCTTCTATGAAACCCCTTTACCAACAATTGCATCTAGGACCCTTCAGAGACTATCTGTAGTTTTTGGAAGAGGCCAGCAGTCAGAACATGGCTCTTCATTTTTTTGTGCCATGGACCCTTTTGGCAGTCTGGTAAAGCCTAACCCCTTACAGAAACGGTTTTTAAATGCCTAAAATAAAATATATAGGATTACAAAGGAAACCAGTTATACTGAAATCTAGTTATCAAAACATTTAAAAATGTAAATATACATACTTTATTAACATATTAAATAACAAGATCTTGCAGAGGGTTTTGTTTTCTGGGTTTTTTTTTGGGGGGGGGGCGTTGTTTTGTTTTATAATTTGAGCTCAGATTATAAACTCCTGGAGGCAAGGACAGTAATTTACTCATCATTTAACCACCAAAGCAAATGTGCAGCCTGGTTCACTGCCAAAGGCTGACCGACTGCATCCTGGAGGATGTTTGCAAGGCTCCCAGGATGGCCTCTTAACGCTGCCAGCCCAGATCCTACAGGGGCCTGACTTTCCCTGGGTGTCCACAGCACCCAGAAATGGGCCTGGCAAGCAGGATTTGTAGGTCCATAGTCTGCAAACCGGGATGTGCAGACACAAAAGACTTTCTTAAGGGTACATGGACTCAAATAGTTTTACGGGAATTCACTTCCACTCAACTTTCGTATATTTTCTTTCCTAAAATTCATCTGTCTGAAAACACACTCTTGTGAGGAAGGTGCAGCTCTCCTCTTCCACCTTCCCTTCCACAATCGCCTTCCTCTAGCTTCACAAAGGCATCCCTCTCTCCCATCTGGAATGCTACTAGGCAGCACTGCCCCTGATGCAGAAACTCCAGGGCACTAAATAAAGGGTCAATTCAAACACAGATGCTAGGGTTGACACAGTGACTAACTCTAAGGTCACAATAAGAAAGCCTTATGCATGTCAGGAAGTACTTTCTAATCTTTGCTTTCATCAAAACTGAAGGAGGATCCAGTGGAGATGTCATCTCATAAATTAATGAAAATCATATCTGATGATAAATTATATTTTTGGCATTATTATGGAAGGAATTCAAATAACTGAGTGACACTAATAAAACTTTCATTCTCATCTACTTATTCATCTACTTATTTATGTAAACTGAGCACTTGTAGCTACAAATAAATGAAGTATAAGAATAAAATTGATGAAGGACATGGCCTCATTCTAACAATAAGTAACATTCATCCAAGAACTAAAGCGTTTAAAAAAGCAAATTCATCTAATTTCCAACAAATATTAAACAAAAAGTAAAATTTTATCAACATTTATATCTTGTTTTTCTTAACTGTGCACTAATAATTATTATAGTAACATAATCTGAATTTCTCTTTTAATACCTAGAGCTTTATTGCTAAATAAAATAGGTACACGTATTTTGATGCCTATACTTTTGTAGCAGGGAGTATGAAAGGATGATCTGACAACAGATTCTCAAGCACAAAATGCTTCACATTAGGATTAAAGTCTATGGGGAAGTAGACTGAAAATATAAGTTAAAGGAGGCAAAGATAAGATGTAAAATTGTATGCTAAAAAGGAGCTCATTCATGTATTTTTAAAATATGATAATAATGGTTATAAATCTCAATGGTATTCAAAACGCACTGGGTATATTTAAAAGAATGATGGAACAGTTTTATTTTCAAATGTCAATATTTATCATATGTTAGAAATTACATCCATATGATGAAAAAAGTATATGCCAATTTAAACTCGGGAGGGAGTATATGGTTTTAGGCAAAATTCTTTTAGGGGCTTCATGGGGAAAAATTATTATTATTATTTTTTTTTGGTGAGGAAGATTAGCCCTGAGATAACATCTGTTGCCAATCCTCCTCTTTTCTGCAGAGGAAGATTGGCCCTGGGCTAACATCTGTGCCCATCTTCCTCTATGTTATATGTGGGATGCCTGCCACAGCATGGCTTGATGAGTGGTGCATAGGTCCGCACCTAGGATCTGAACCTGCAAACCTCGGGCCGCCTAAGCGGAATGTGCGAACTTAACCACTACGCCACTGGACCGGCCCCGGGAAAAAATTATTTTTAACTTTGTATCTACTAAAGGAAGACGCAGGAATTCTTGGGAGCACCAAGCATGCTTCCATATCTCAGCCAGATTTATCAGACTCTGGTTTCACCTAATAGAACCAAACTAGGGTTACTAAAAACACTTTCTAAAGCCAAGACAGACTGCACCACCAAAGACCCTGCACTGTCTAACTGTTGTTCACCCCGGGGTAAAAACTGTTCTTTAGTTGAATTCCAAAACTGATTATGGCACTTCTCTGTTCAAGAAGGTAAAGAGCTCAAACTCCTCAGTATGCCAATTAAAGTGCCCAGTGATCTCCATTCTATCACTCCAGCCTCAGTTCCCACCACACTCAAGTGCTTGGATTAGAAGTTGTGTTCAAAGGGATTCTGAGGTTTCAGTTCAGCTCAGGGGGAGACAGTGCTGGGTAAAACAATGTCTATGATGAACGCAAGAAGAAGGAAGCGGTGGCACTTGTGCTGCCCTCAATTCAACTCAAACCAGGCCCCTGCTGTTTCCTGAAGATGCTCCCAGTCTCCTGCCTCTGTCTCTCCTCACACAATATTCTGTCTGGGGATCCTGTGCAATGTGGCCATGGAGCCGTTCTTGGGCTGGACCACCTGACTTGGATCCCTGAGTACCTTCACTTACTACTGGTGTGACCCTGAGCAAGCTTACTTACTATCTCATGCCTATGCTTTGTCATCCTCCTGTGCGCTTCTGTCTTTCTGTGTACCCCACCATGGAACTTCCCACATTCTGCCCAGCACTAGGTTCTGGGCACCCAAATCCAGCACTGCCATTACAATCTTTCTCCTTGAGGTGGGGTGGTCCTGTCTGGGGCCATCTGGCAGAGTCCTTTGCACGTATATGACAGGCATTTAATAAATGTTTCTTCAATGGCAATTCCTATTATCAGTACCTGAACCTTTCAGAATTGGAAGCCTAATTATTTAAATACTGTCATTTCTTAGAGAGAGGATCAATGACTTGCCAAAGGTACAGCAACTAGTCTGAGCCACAGACTCAATCAAGAACAGGTTTACCAACGTTTTTGTGTTCTACCACCAAACATTAATTACATTACTAATGGGTGGTTTTCTATAGACAGATGAGGAGTTATCTGAGAAAAGTAGAAGTGAAGGGAGGGGATAGAAAGAGAAAAAAAGGAGGAGGAACTGGAGTTTCTTGTTTTTGAGCAAATCACGAACCGAAAAATAACAGGACACAATGGCAGCAAACATTCAGGGGAAACCTCGCATGCCAGCAGCAGGTTTCTTTCCCCTGGTTAATTTAGAGACTGCGCTGAGACCTGAGATCAGCCTTCGCAGCCTTCTCCCGGGCTTGCAGAAGACTCAGGCTGCTCTGACTGCAGGCAGGTTGGGATTGGTGGGACCTTCTGAACACAATCTGGGATGGCTACCAGCAGAAAGAAAGTCTTGTGGTCTAATAAAGGATTAAAGAAATATTCTTTATAATGAGGAAATAATCATCTATCCATCAGGCTCCTTCATGTCTTTTTTATTTTTAATTTTTGCTTTAGGCTCTTAGGCCTGTTTGATAAAACATATTACACTAAGGAAGCACTCACTGAAGAAAACGAAACCATAATGACACCTAAAGGGAACTCTATAGGCTAGACAGGGCCCCCTTTTTGGGTTTAGCCATAACTTCTTCCCATTCTCTTTCCCCTGGCCAGAGAGAATATTCATCCAAAGATGACTATCTTACCATCCAAAGATGAATAATCTCATGAATGACTACCAGCAAAGGTTTTAACAAGAACTAGATCCTTCTCTTCTAACCTTTCCCCCAAGCCAAAAAGTCATGAAAAAGGTTTATAGCATCTTTTTGGCATTTAAACATCTTGTTATTGTGTCCCTCATACTGGAAAATGCACATCTATGCATGAAAAATGCATAGATTTTTACTTCAAAAACAGCTACATGATTTTACTTCCATAGCAAAGTTCTTGTCTCTTCTATGCTCTCAAAAGTTCCTGAGTCCTGAAGGCATTTATCTGGCCCTGACAAGAAGCAGTTTATAGGCAACTGAGACATGACCCCAAAGATCACCAGATGAGGATTAAGTAATTTGAATTATTAGAAAAACATGTATCATTCTTTTTGTTTGTTTGCTTTTTTGTGAGGAAGATCAGCCCTGAGCTAACATCCATGCCGATCCTCCTCTTTTTGTTGAGGAAGACTGGCCCTGAGCTAACATCCAGCCAATCTTCCTTCACTTTATGTGGGACGCCGGCACAGCATGGCCTGACAAGCAGTGTGTCAGTGAGCGCCCAGGATCCGAACCCCGGGCCACCAGCAGCAGAGCACCGCTACGCCACGGGGCCGGCGCCGTACATGTATCATTTTTGATTAGTGACTTGAATTACCACAGGTATTGTTTGCCCAAACTTACTCAGAAGAATTAGTAATATGGAATGAGAAGCTGCTGCTACCCTGAAGAAGCCAGCACTATAGCTACACATGTAGTATAACTAATTTATCTTCTTCATAGCATCTACCTGAATTATTTATGTTAATTCACTTGTCTGTGTTCTCCATTAGAATGCAAGCTCCATGAGAACAGTATGTCCACTCTTATTTCTATCCCCAGAGCTCAGACAGTGCCTAGTACACAGTTAACTGCCTAATATTTGTTGAGTGACTGAGGAAACAAAGAGCACAGTACATTCTGGAGCCAACTCTCCAATCTGCAGTCTCAAATTCTAAATGTTCGTGTAGTCACAAAATCCTGCCTCCTCACCACTTGCCTCCACCTTCAAGCTTTACATGTTAATTCAATTAAACTCAATTTAGCATTTAATGAACCCACTGAGCAGTAAGGCACTATAAGAAATGGATTGGCCCTCAAGAAGCACACCATTTAACAGAGCAGCATAGGGGCCAGCCCTCAGTCTCCGTACCCATCAGACCTAAAATGACCATCAAACTTCCTTCCCACCCCCTCCCCGTTACTTTCATCCCGACTCCTACTTCTGACTAGGTACGCTTCACCCTAGCAACCCCCAACTGGCTCCTCATACCATGTCCCTAGAGACCTATTTTCTCTCTCTCTCTCTCTCTCTCTCTCTCTCTCTCCTCCAAATGCCCTCATACCCAAAACTCCCCCTCCCTCAGCATCCTCCCATTAAGACCTACACAACATCTCTCTCAACCCCTCCAAATCACAAGGCCAGAAGTTTAGTTCTGTGTGCATTCTTCGACTTCAACAGTGACAATCCTGTCTGACCACATCATCTACCACCTGCAACTGCTTTTCCTCATCATCATATCAACCAACCAAGCCAGCCTCCTCCCCCTTATTCAGTGATCCTGCACCTAGCTAAAAGGCCCTTTTTCTATCCTATCTTTTGACAGCACTCTCAGGAACATGAAAAATCTTGCCCATAGCCCTTCTAATATTCTGTCTGCATTCACCATTTTTGGTACCCTTATTCTAACCTAGCCATCCACTAGTAGCCAGCCCTTATGACTGGACATCAATGAAAACATCTAAGACATGAAACCAGAAATTTTCTTTTATTTACTACTGCACAGCCACCCTTAATCCCACAAAATCTCTTCTTCTTCTGGATTGTGACCTCTAGCCCCTCAACTCCTCTACCATCTCTGTCCGGGTTCCCCAAGTTCTCTATGCAGCCTGGGACTCACTATCAATTATTTCAACAATGTGATCAATACTACTAGACATGCCTCAGCATCCTGACCTTGTACCAATTTCCTACCCCAATCTTTCAATTGAGGTATGTCAAGGACAGCTCCAGTCCTATCATTGCCAACATTCAAAAACAGGAAACTATTCCTCATTTCCTATTAAGTTAAACATAATATTTAATAAGTTAAACAATATTTATATTGTTTAATATCCAAACCTTTCTCCTCCCTTTTGAGCTATTCCTTTCCTGACTTTGTCACTTTGTCCATCCTTCCGCCCCCAACATAAGAATTCCCTAAGAGTCTCTTCTCACTCTGCACTGTTATCCTTGGCAACCTCATCAGACCCTGGCTCTGCCACTTATTAGCTCTGAGACCCTGAGCAAGCTAATCAACCTCTTCAAGCCCACTTTCCTCAACTGTGAACTTTTTCTGTAAACCAGAGAGCTTCTCTATCTCTAGACCTTTATTTCTAACTGTTACATCCACCCACATCTTCTGCAATCACTTCAAGTTCAACATAAACTCTCCTACTCTCCCCTAAAGCAAATATTTCCCCTGGTTTCACAATTTTATTAATAGTATCACCAGCCTCCTCCCTTGTACTAAAACACAAAATCTGAACAGCATCTCTCCACTTTCTCCTTGCTTCCCACCTCCAATCAGCTAGGCTTCTCTAGAGAGGCCACATCGTATAGTACGTTAAGAGCTGGGCTCTAGAGCCAGGAGACTGAGTGGGAAGCAGGCTCTACAAATCCCTCTGTGACCTCGGGAAAGTTCTCTCTCCTGTCTGTGACCCAGCTTTTTCATCTGTAAAACGTCAACAAATGACTCAATTCACGTCGAGTGCTCAGAACAACACCTGGCACATAATAGAGGTCTTCCTTTAGGCCTCTCAATTTTAGTCTGTCCTCTCGCTTCTCATACCTCTACCTCAGTTGTTCTCAACTTTGGCTGTACATTAGAACTCCAATACCCTAGTCATATCCCAGATGAACTGAATCAGAATCTCTGGGGTGGGACCCAAGTCTCCATCGTGTACGTGTGTGTGCGCGCGCGCGCACATGTGTGTAAAGTTCCTCGTGTGATGCCAGTGTACAACCAAGGTTGAGAACCACTGCTATATAGTTAGAGCTCTCAACATCTCTCATTAGGACCACAGTCCTTACCCAGCCCCATGGTTCTCAGGGCCTGGAACATGGATGCCTGAGTCCCACTCCAGAGACTGTGATCTAATTGGTCTAGAGTGTAGTCTGGGCACTGGGACATTTTAAAGTTCCCCAGGTGATCCTATTGTGCAGCCACGTTGCAGAACCACTGATTCCCTTCTCTACCCACTTCAATTTGTCCCATGTTACTGCCAGATTAATCTTCAATGATGGTCCCAGTCCTATCACTCCCCACATTCAAAAATATATAATTATTCCTTATTTCTTATTAAATTAAACATAAACTTCTCAGTCAAGAGTGGGAGGCTTTTGAGGGCCGGCCCAATGGCATAGTGGTTAAGTTTGCATGGTCTGCTTTGGCCGCCCGGGGTTTGCAGGTTCAGATCCCGGGCATGGACCTATGCACTGTTCATCAGGCCATGCTGTGGCAGTGTCCCACATACAAAATAGAGGAAGATGGGCACAGATGTTAGCTCAGGGCTAATCTTCCTCGGCAAAAAGAGGAAGATTGGCAACAGATATTAGCTCAGGGGCCAATTTTCCTCACAAAAAAAAAAAAGAAAGAGTGGGAGGATTTGAATCAGCTAACTTTTGTGGGGTTTTTTTGTTTTTTTTTTTTTAAAGATTTTATTTATTCATTTATCCCCCCAAAGCCCCAGTAGATAGTTGTATGTCGTAGGTTCACATCCTTCTAGTTGCTGTACGTGGGACTCGGCCTCGGGTTGGACGGAGAAGTGGTGCCTTGGGGCGTGCCCGGGATCCGAACCCGGGCCGCCAGCATCAGAGCACGCGCACCTAACCGCTAAGCCACGGAGCCGGCCCCTGAATCAGCTAACTTTTGAATCAGCTATCTCTGAATCATCTATTTCTCTACCCATAGCTTCATTCAAACTGGGCAACCAGCTACTAACCAACAACCCACAGTTTTTGATGCCTTCGTTCTTCCATTAACCTCTATCAACTCTGCCTGGTGAGATTCTATCCATCCTTCAAGGCTCCTCTCAAATAATACTTCCTCCTCAGAGCCCTTCTTGATCTCCCTGTCCGAGAGGGAAAAGCAGCATGCTCATCCTTGCGACCCCCGAGGACCCTAGCACACTGCTGGGAGTAGAAGAGGCACTCAAAAAGAGTTTCCAATCGTGTGGCTGCCATCTCCTCTCTAGGTTGCCTGCGGTGACAACGTCCAACTCAAGAGCTCATTTACACCCACTGCCAAAATCAGTCAAGGATGTCACACTGCCAGGCAATTATCAAGGTTAGTGGTGATCCCTGCAGAGATCTTAGCAGTTAAAGAACAAATGCAGTTTATTTGTCTCAAGTCAGCGATAAGTTCCCTTCCTTTTGAATAAGGGAATCAATATTGTTTTTCAATCTTGTTTCTAAAAAACTAAGCTAAACACAAAAAAAAGTCACTTGAATAACAGAACTAACAACGGGAACAGAAGATTCAACTAGAGAAAGAATTATGACAGTGAACAATGCATAAAGGGGTTTCATAAGCATCCAGCAACCCTTGCAATGAGTAGGTGTGGAAATGCAGTGGAATTAAATTCAATATAAGGTAAAAAAAAGAAGTCCTTCCTCTCTTTCTCCCTGTATAATCCCTGTATAATATTTTTTTGTTTTTTTTAAATTTATTTTTCCCCAAAGCCCCAGTAGATAGTTGTATGTCATAGCTGCACATCCTTCCAGCCGCTGCATGTGGGACGCGGCCCCAGCATGGCCAGAGAAGCGGTGCGTCGGTGCGCGCCCGGGATCAGAACCGGGGTCGCCAGCATCAGAGCGCACGCACTTAACCGCTAAGCCACGGGGCCGGCCCCCCTGTATAATATTTTTAAAGGCAAATCTAAAGTTGGTTATCCAGAAATAGACAAAAATGTTTGGTTTTGCACTCTAAGAATCCACCACCCATTTCGTAAAGATATTCATCTGAAGGAGAGTGCCTCCCCTACACAGGCATATCCTCATAACAACGGAATTCTCCAGTGCCTGAAATTATTTCAAACCAGTGGAGGATAATATAACGTGATGCTTACTGCCCCCTCTAATCCTTCTGAGAGTTTGTCTAAAAGCAAAATAATCTAAGTGGATCCTTGGAATGTTCAATAGGGGTTTGAGGGGGGCGGGGGGAGGGAGGGAGGGATGGGGACGGGGGGAGATAGAGGGAGAGAGGGAGGGAGGGGAAGGAAAGGAGGGGGAGGGAGCTGATTATAAAGTCAGAGAGCTCTAATAAGGGAGATAAACTACCAAGGTCAGGCTTTTCTGGGGTCGAAAATTTGGCAAGCTGACAAAGAAGTAGAACTGTCTCAAAAGATGATCTGAAAATAATTTTCTAACTTTTGTTATTGCTAAACGATTGGAGAATTTCATTTCTGTGGACTAGACTGAGAGGGAGGATCTCAAATATTCAGCATTATCTCACTCGCTAAGCTGCTTTGAGAGTTTGGAACAGCTCTACCTGATGAAATCAAGAGTTCCAAGCGGTGTTCGGCTGAGACACAGGGATGGGAACCACAGAGCCCATTGCCTCTATAAGCAAAGCTATTTTATTTTTAGATTAGTGCTCGACGAGTTTTGGGTCCAGGTCAACCAGTTCCACAAACCTATGCTTAATAAGACCTTAACTTCATTTTCTAAAACTCCCCTTTCAAAAATGGATAACTAAGCCTGCTTGGCTCTGTTACTCTAATTAATTAGAGGTCCTAGATGGAAAAAGAAAATGACTAATATTTAGGCTGAACGTGCCTGTTTGGAAAGCAGCTTATTAGCAAGTGTGGGATACTTCCACAGACTTCAGTAACAGTGGCTCCCAGAGAAGATTCAGGGCTGTTAAGAGGAGGAAAGGAACTAGGTAACATAAAGCAGAGCCACTGTTGATGGATCACCCTGTCCTCCCACTCTGGTACAGCCTATAATACTCGTTAACATGCATCTCTGTAGTCTAGAAGGTTTTGTTCTATTACTGCTGATGGGAAAGATTAATAAAATAAATTTACAATCAAAACTTACAAATCAGCTGCAAGGGAAAAGCAAGAACTCTTAGTACTAAAAGGACACGTGAGTGTGCAGGCATACATGTTTTCAAATTTCCTAAACAGAGATGATTCCATTAGCTTCAGATAAAACATCTGCCCAATTTTTTACCTGGGAAGTAAAAGGGTAGGAGTGGGCAGCAGACCAAGACTGGTGTCAGATCCAGATTTCCTGTCAAACACACCTTCCAGCCATTGCCAAGTTCATCCTTTCCCCCTTGCTTCTCCTTTTCTTATCATTTCTTAGACTAGAAAACTAAGACCCAAAGGGAGATCCAACTCCCTTCAGGTCCCAAAGGTGGCTGCCGGCCTGAGGACTGTCATCCAGCCTTCTGACTCCCAGGGCAGCAACGTCTTGACAAACCACCAGGCCTCTTGCTTGTGCCCCCACCTCACCCCACCCCACCCCAACAATGAGCCTTCCAGATGGGAAAGAGAAGAACATGACTTATCTTCGTTCCTTCTCCTAGGGCTCAAGTGTCCTGAATTTCAGTCGCGTACTCCGTGCTCTCAGATGGCAGAGCCATGCAGGACACTGGGCGATGGCAACAAAGCTGCAGTTACTCAGCAGGCCCCGGGGCGTTCTCCTACTTTCAGAATAGAAATCTTCCCAGGATTCTTGGGGTCATCATTTCTGAACATTTAATAGAATGACCCAGAATATCAGAGTATACTCTTAAAAAAAAAAACCAAAAAATAAGCTCTAGACACATACTTTAAATATTAAATATGGTGTTGATAGGTTTTTTAGCCCTCAGGCAATATGGTACAACTTCAGTCATTCTGCTCCGTTCTCTTATTTTTTGGTTCTTTTTTACCTGCAACTTTCCTTGCCCCTCCTTACTGGTTCTTTGGTGTACTTATCTGGAAGTTCTTCTGCTTCCTATTGCTGAGATTAACTTCTGGGGTCTAGCCCTTTGCAAGAGAAGAAAACATTCCAAAAGTGACCCAATACAGGGAGCACATCCGAGGCATGGAGGAACCCTGAGAGGAAAAGTATATTACCCACATATCAAAGTCACAAAAAAGACTGCCCAACACAACCAAACAGTCTTAAGAAAGAGATTAGCAAACAGGCCATTCTGCTTTCAAAAGAGTGATTGATGGGTTGCATGGTAAGATGGGTTGCATGGTAAGATGGGTTAGTCAGAGTAGCCAGATTAACACTGGGCTATCGTCGGAGCCTCCGTTCTTGTTCTCTCTCCCTCTCTCCCTCTCTCCCTCTCCCTCTCTCCCTCCCCCTCCCCCTCCCTCCTTCTCCCCCTTCCTCTCCTTCTCCCCCTTCCTCTCCCTCTCCCCCTTCCTCTCTCCCTCTCCCTCTCCCTCCCTCTCTCTCTCTCTCTCTCTCTCTCTCTCTCATACCAGAACACCTCAACCACACATATCAACAACTATTAAGGGATGCTGGCAAAGAATGAGCTTTTTTTCATTGTAGTCTAAAAAATAAAACCAGAGACAACTGGAAGGGGTTGTTGGTTGTTCCTTCCAAGGGACGCTACTGAGAAGAACAGGGAAGTGTCCAGTTAATTCTGCTGGAGTTAGCACGTGCACTGGCCCTGTGCAGGTCGAAGGAGAAGCCCCTCTCGAGTGCAGCAGTGTAGGAGCTCAGCCAAATGGGCCAACTCCACTTAAGTGAGTTGAGGATCTGGGGGAGAAAAGAGCCTCTACTAGGTTTCTCTTTTATTCTGCCCAGCGAAATACTATTTTCTGATAATCAACCCTGCTCCAGGACCTGGGCCAGGTTCTGGGGATACAAGAAGAATTAAACTGTAGTCCCTGACCTCAAGACTTCCTAGTATAGTATGGAAGCACCCATATGAACATGCCATCACAACTCAGCAGGGCAGACCCCCAGTCTCATTAGCACTTAGCTAACATACTGGGTATGTCACTTCATGATCTTGTTTTAATCTACCTTCCCCACTGGAATGGCAGCTTCATGAGGACAGGGAATTCTGTCTGTTTTGTTCACTGCTGTACCACCAGCACATAAAATGGTGCCTGGCAGAGTGTTAATGCTCTACAAATATTTGTGGAATGAATGAATGAATTTCAACCAGTAATCTAAAATCAGAACTGAGTAAGTAGCCTAGTCAACAACATAAAGGGGTCATCCTATCTTCATGTTCATGTGGTCGACAATAACGGAGAACAGGCCAGCTTGCCGCCTGCCAAATGCAAGAAATGCAGAGCTGGAGAGACAGTCCTGGGCCTGAATGCTAAGTTGGTCAGGCCAATTGCAGAGACTATCTTTCTCCTTTATGACCACCAAACATATTCTGCTTCCTAACACCTCAGTACTTTGCTTTAAATATGTGGAAAGTGCACTGGAATTCACCCATATAATGGTACTTTGGAAAAATGTCTTAAAGCAAGTGCTGAAACATCAGTCATAAGTGTCATTTAACAGCAAGCAAGGTGCTGGGGGAAGAATAACAAAACACTACCGGGAAATATAAAAAAACAGGCTGGCACTCTAGTGAAGGTAGGAATTAGGGGGCTACTGAGGCCATCATTACCTCTGCCTAAAAAGAGACTTTAGATTGGAGACAAGTACGCCAGGAGATAGGAGATAGCTTTAAATGAGTTACTTCCTCTCATTGTAGGGTTTCCATTTTTTTAACTTCCTTTTTCCTTCCTCCAACCCTGAATTCCAGTTACCAGGCTAATATAATATTTTTCACATGCGAAAATGTAAGCCTCCCATGTCACTACACATAGAGTGTTCCATGCATATCCATTAAAACTGACTCTAGTTCTGTTGCTAAGAAACTGAAGAAGGAAAGAGTTTTCCATCCTCTTCATTTATAAAATAACCACTTTGTCTAGAGGAGAACAAATGCAATCTCTCAAGTCCCCTTGTGTCTTGTTCTCATTTTTTAAATGAAGAGGGAAACATGATAGAGAATGGCTAAAAGTGTATGCTAGCTCCATTTTTTTTTTACACGCCCTTGAAAATAAGATGGAAAACATGGTTTCAACAACCCACTGCCCTAGCATTTATTAATCTTTCAAGCTGAAGATTCTCCACAACGCTCCCCCGCTTCAAGCACAAATGAAAAATGTCCCATAAAAATTACTCTTTGATTTTAAAAGATTATCCTGAGCAGCATGGAGTAATTTAGGGTACGCTTGTATTCAATGTGGGGTTATTTCCCAGGTCTCTGTTATACATTGCCCCAAGTCCTGAACACATAACACATGCACAAACACGCACATACACATGGAGCCTCAAAGAAGAGCACAATTTATTGTTGGTTTTAAAAAAAAAATACCCAAAATTAGGACTGGGGATAAGGAACTTAAAAAACACACTGGTTAAAGAAAATGAGAAAAAGTATGACCTTGTTTAAAAAGAAAGAGAAAAACAGGCAAACTAACTTTGACCACAGTATAAAGAGGAAGCCTACTGGCGGTTAAGTGCGCTGGCTCCGCTACTGGCGGCCCGGGTTCGGATCCCGGGCGCGCACCGACGCACCGCTTCTCCAGCCATGCTGACGCCTCGTCCCACATACAGCAACTAGAAGGATGTGCAACTATGACGTACAACTATCAACTGGGGGGCTTTGGGGGAAAAAAAGAAGGAGGATTAGGCAATGGATGTTAGCTCAGAACCGGTCTTCCTCAGCAAAAAGAGGAGGATTAGCACGGATGGTAGCTCAGGGCTGATCTTCCTCAAAAAAAAAAAAAAAAAAGAGGAAGCCTAGAAAGCAATAAAGCCACGTACATGAAAGCCAAGGTCACAGCTGAATTTGTAGATTTAACCCAGAGGCAACTTCTACTGACATGAAATACTGAAATAAATATTTGAAGTCTCTCTCCCCTTCTAATGCTTAGTGTATCTCATTTACCAAAGAATTTTAAAATGCATTTCTCTTTACAGCTTGTTACACAGTAGAATCTTTCTGAAAACTAATTGACAAAATTGATTGCCTTACACCAACTTTTCTGCACACATAATTGATTTTTAATTCACTGTCGCATTTCCAAAAGGACTTGAAAATAAACTGCACTCTACCCACACTATCGACTTCTTTAAACAAGGGTTTGATTCAAAGGCAGATAGAAGTCAATCATAGGAAAAATAGTTCAATTTCACTAATATTTGAAACATTAGGCAAATTTTACCTGAATCTCCATTTTCCTTTTTTAATAGTAAGGACTGATTTTTACCATGGACCATAATACAAATACATAACATGAGTAATATGTGTATTACTTATGTGTACATAATATGACAACATTTATATTTCTCTTATTTTTCCTACTCTCATGTCTAAGAATTAAGTTGTTCATAAGAAACAGTACCAATTTAGCTTAAAATTAGAGGAAGGGTAATCAGTAGAGAGAAAAATCTACTTCAATTCAATTTAAAATTTACTAAGTACCTAATATGTGTTGCACTAAATACAGCATGTCTATATTTCGAGTTAATAGCAAAGTTTTCCAGTGAACTGTAAAAATTTTCAGATTAAGATTTCTTTAGAAAGTAAGAATTTCAATGTTATGATTCGATTTACATAAGTTTACAATTACATAAAACGATGTATGTACATGAACCAAGACCTGAAGAGAGCAGGAAACCATGAGATGGTGGTGAGGTTTCAAGTTCCCTTTAATGTTTTAATAATGATGTTCTAACAATAGGGTAAAGTTGCATAAAGTTTACAAAAGAAGAAGAAAATGAATGGATTCATTAGATGACCTACAGGATCCTCCCATCATCAACATTTTTTGAATGACTATACAAAATGCTCAACAGCTCCCAAAATTTTACCATTCCTAAAATGAGTATCATATACTTAAGCCTTTCCCTGTATTGAAGATATAAAATTTAAAACTAAATACCAAGATTATGGAGATCATAAACCCATGTGATGATACTGCAGGCTGTGGGAGGCTCTCTTCCCCCTTGTCATTATCCCCCTCTCCCCTTTCACCTCCACAACCTCCTGCTGCTACCGGACCTTGACTGTGGTTCTGCTGTGAATGCCATTTTCTACAGCTGCCACACAAACAGTAAATAAAATTCATTATATTTTTGCCCCACTAAGCAGCTCTGTCTTGTGACACATCCAGATGCCTGGCTTGAAAAGAGTGAATGATGTGTTTTCTCAAGCAGACATTCCAAAAAGGGCATAACAAAGGCATGTGAAGATGCTGCTGGGGAAAGACACCAGCGAATACCAGTGTTCATTCCGTATAAGTAATGCCTTGACCAGCCACACGGGTTCAGTGGATTACAAACATTCAGAAAATTAGTTCGCTGTGTCATGTCAATTTTGAAAGAAGGATTTTCATTTATATTCATGATAAACTGAGTTTTAAATTGAAGGAAGGTTTAGATGTTTTAAAATTTATGAATTTGTAAATCCATGTACATGGCCAGTTAAGGTTTATCACCACCACAGATTAACTATTTTTGGATAAAAATTTCAGAGGTTATTTGTATCTAGGTTATTCACCTCAATGTATTATATCAAAACTGGTATAAAATATTTAAGAGAAAGCATATTTCAAGATAAAAGTTACAGTTACCTGAGATGAAATGGAAACACTCTGCAGGAATATCGTAAGCAACAAAACCTTTACCTCACGCAACACCTGGACTTTTGCTGAAAGGTAATTCAACATGAAAATAATTTCTAAAACAAACATGGGCAATCAGATGGGAAGCAAAGGGTGAAATGCATAGCTCAGTGGAGCACCCAATCTTAAACCTTGCAAGTCAGGCCAAACTCCACAAAGAAAATGCAGGCCCTGAATTTTAAAAGAGAATTCAATTAACATCCCCAGTATTTCCATAATCAACAGCTGAATGCTAATTAAGAGCACAGCATCAAGCAGCAATGGAATCCCAGTGCAATAAGCAACAACACAACAGCAGCAAATGCTACCTTCCGCTCGCATGCATAAATAAACAGAATTAATAACTATGCGAGCATGGAAGGGTGACTTAATCTGTTTCGATTAGGTGTAGTTCAGCCTGGGGCCTTTGTGTTATATTTAAATGTGTTCATCATGTTTAATTAAAAACCTAATAATCTAGGGTTTCAGTTTTTTTTTAAAGTTCTGATCTGTATTTTCCTCCTCTTTCTCTTCATAAATTCTACTAATTTGGATGGCTTCCTGAAAAGGAACAATATTTTTAGCATAACCTAGGTGAAACTGGTTAACCATCACTATAATTCTCAAGTGCAGCAGCCAGCCATTTACTTTGGCTCCATCCTGGCCCATACCATGGTATTTAATAAGCTTCATGAATTGACCTAGCATTTCTTCAAAAGTGCTTCCCTGATCTGACTTGATTTATTTAGCCTGAAAGACTTTGCCATGAGCTAGCTACAAAGGTGTTTCTCACAGTCACTCCACTAAAGCAGAGTTCATTTGTCACTATCTGGCCCAGAATTTGACAGAAACTGGCACAAATCTGGCTGCAGTTCAACAAGATTTAAATTATCTCAGTCCCAAAGCAACTTCAATAAGAAATACCATATCCATACGTACACAAACTGCCAAAGAAATTACTGAGAGAAAGTGTGAAATGAAAGGCCCTCTATCATGTAATTTTGAGGCCTAAGATCTCAAGAACTAGTGATTCCATGACCTAGGAAGAAGAAGTTGGGTGATATTATTATTATCAACAATAATTTGGGAGCCTTTTCTAAAAGTAAAACTTTTAAGGTCAGCTTTGGATGCATATAAGTTTTTCTCTTTGATGCTGATGGATAATTATTAACTATTTTAAGTTTTAAAATGCTGGATTAAGGACGATCTTAATTACAGTCATACATTGCTTAACGACAGGATACACACTGAGAATTGCATCCTTAGGAGATTTTGTCGTTATGTGAACATCATAGACTGTACTTACACAAACCTAGGTGGTATAGCCTACTACACACCTAGGCTATATGGTACTAATCTTATGGACCAACGTTATATATACAGTCTGTCATTGACTGAAAGGTTGTTATGTGGTGCATGACTCTATAGTGAAGAATCTTTAAAAACAATAATCTTGAATTAAGAGTTGTCAATATTCCTCAAGCCCCTCATAGGTAGAGACATTATTCTCTACCAGGCATTACTGTCACCATTAATAAGTCCTCACTCTTAATAAGTTTACAAACTAGGAGGGCAATCAACTCAGAAATAAAGACTGTGAGGAACAAAGAGCTGGTGACCATGGTACAAAAGCTAGCATGAGGAAGCAAAGGATTAACTGCCAATAAATGATGCAAACAGGAGGTGCAGTTCAGAAGAGGGAGCAAGCACTGTGGGATGGGCCGGAGAACTGAGCTAAGCCTTGAAGAATGAAGGGTTAGGATTTGCACTCGCAAGAGAGATTAGTCTGTTCAGGGAGCACTGGACCTGCAAGAGCCAGGAGGTCCACGAGCTGCCTGTTCACAGCACAGCCAGGGATTCACACTGTCAGACGCTCATTCTACCAACCCTCTCACACACGGTGTTCAACTCATATAAATGCAAAGGAAAACAACTTCATTGACATTGCTCTAGTTAGATCAGACATTGGGTAGTTAGATAAACTGACATACTGGAGGCAATGAAGTTTAAAAATAACTAGAATGTCCAAGTAAATAGAAAACTGAGAGGGGGAAAAAACAGAGGTAGGCCGATGTACTTATTTTAGTTGGGACACACTTGTTTTGCTTATTCCTGTGAGTCCTGGGGGAGAAATTCAAAGAAGCAGGGGGCACAGACACACAGCCCAAACCAGGCTAGGCTCAAGAGTCTTGTGGGTTCATGTGCCTCGCTGCCACATAAAACTATTCAAAGATTTGATTTGGATACATTCATCAGAAGCTCCCTTCACCTATCAATTATTTAATCCCTCTCTCTCATTCACTTCTGGGGTTTTAGAAAGTGAAGCTTACCCTCCTATAAACAGGGAACCGGCGGATCCCTCGGCTCTGCAAGTGCTGGATGACTGCCAAAATATTCCTCAAAACTTAGACTAAACAAGAAGCAAACACGACGAAAACGAGCCCACACCGACCAGGACTTGTGCAGGTGAGGATCATTCTCCTGCACTCAGTGTGCAGCACTGTGGAGTCAGGCTTCCTCGTTCAAAATAAAGCCAGGCTTTTTCCAACCTAAGACTCTCCCTTTCATCCTACTGTCTGCTAAGGGTCCCCACATAGCAGCAGTGGAGACACAGGCCACGTTGCGCCCCATACAAGCAAGAGCTGCAAGAAAAGGAAGCCAGCTTTCTTTTAAGCAGGAAGAGCTTTCTTTTAAGCTGGAATTTTAAAATTCCAGAGGGACTGGAAGGTCAAGGGAGAAATAAAGGGAGAGGGGAGAGAGTCATGGCTAGTGAGGAACTGAGGAAGCATGAGTGTGAAAGGAGGGACAACACGGGAGGAACAGGAAGGCGGAAGGAGAGGAGAGACCAAAAGGAGGCCAACAGAAGCTCAAGAACTGAAGCAGAAGAAGAATGAGAAGTAACTGTCATGGTACATCTGTGCTGTCAAGGACCAGTAGATTGATTTCATTTTACACATAAGTACCATCCTTCTCATCCCCATATGTCTTTCTTCCACAAACGCTTTTCGTAGAATTTAAAATTTTTATCAATCAAATCTCTTGTCTCTTTCTCACATAAATAGGTCTACGGTAAAAAACAACATCAATATGACTTTTCAAAACAACTGAATTTAACATTTTTACTTTGGCCATTGTCTAGAACAATAACAAATGTTTATTTAAGATGTTTCCATTTCTTTACTAATCATGTAAGGTTTTTAAAATTTTAATTTCAAAACAGCAACACCAACCTCATCATAAGTCTGATAATCAAACTGAGAGTCTTAAGGGATTATTCAAGAGGCACTCTATTACCAAACCTTTGAGGGCCATTTTTGTCCATCCCTGTGCCTCCTAGTTTTTTCCTCATTCCTCGCAATCCCTGTCTGCCTTCACCCATAGCCATTGCATAAACAAATTCTCTTGGCTCCACCTTCAATATATATCCAGGATCTCACCACTTCTCACCACCACTGCTGCCACGCTACTCAATCACCAGTCTGGGCCTGGACTCGCACAATAGCCCCCAACTGTCGACTCAGCAGCCAGAGTACGCCCCACTGGCAGATCGAGTCACTCTTCTGCTCAGAATCAGCTCATGCAGAGCAAACAGCAAGGTGCTGACCAGGGGTCCACAGGCCACACCTGATCTGCCCCCTGCAGCATCCCCTCCCCCACCATCCACCTCTCCTACCACTCCCCCTCCTCCCACATTCCTGCCTATTTCGTGAACATGCCAGGCCTGCTTTCACCTTAGGGCCCAGAATTCTCTTCCCTCTGATATCCAAAAGACCCATCTCCTCACTTCACTAAGGTCTCTGCTCAAATGGTACTTCCCAGCACTCTCCTGAGCCCTCTTACACAGGCAGCACAGCATCCCTGTGCAGGTTATTCCTGTCCCGTTCCTCTGCTCTATTTTCCTCAGCACGTGTACCACCACTTGATAGACAGTGATTTACTGGTGGCCTCCCCTCTTAAAACATAAGCCTTGTGAGGAGGGACCTTCTGTTCTTCCTGATATGGCTCCTAGCACAGCAGCCGGCACATAATAAACACTCAAATATCACTGAAGAAACAAAAGAGCAGGGTCAGGAACGCACATAAAATTTCTAAACACTCTTTCTTGGCATATTTTAAAATACAGGCGAGGAACTTACAATCAATATGTGTATTAGTGCCAGCCTTCATCTTAATTTCATTCAACCAAAAGGGCAAAGGTCAAGTGGTGACACTCATTTTGAAGACTGTATTTGCAAAGGCTCAAGAAATCTGTAAGTCTTTTATAGCAATACCTTTCAAAAGTCACAAGATGGGGATACAACATCATGAAAGTCTGTCTGCTGGGATAGGAATCCATAGGTTTGCAAATCTGTATTTGTGGGTTCATTTCTATCTCCCCACATAATGATGAATGGGCCATAACGATAGAATGAATATGTATGTAAGATCTGTATTTAATCAAGTCTATGCTTCCTGCTTTTGATTAATGTCCTTCAGCAGGTTAGGGATCCTGCTAGCCCTCAAAATAAAAACAGGTCACCAGCCCCTTTCTAGGTTACATATCAAATGGTTTTAATATGCTTGTCTTAAAACAGGGAGGTATCAAAAGTTAGCTTGCACCAAAAACAAACCAACCAACCAAAACTAACTTTTTTAAGAGTAACTATCAATTTCTTCTCTCTTTCCATGAAACCTGGGAAAATCTTTCCCATTGTCTATGAAACCTAAGCTTACTAAAATCAAGTCTTTCTGTACAATTATAAGGCTTAAAGGCTCCTTCCCTTGACTGATGGATGCCATGGACAGTATGTACATGATGGAATCTTTGGAATGAGCCTCTTTTCCCCCAAGTAGCAGGGAAGTCACACAGTGAGAAGCAAACACCTCGATGACCCAGACCACAAGGCAAACTCCCGTACGAGCTCACCACTTCATCCTCGGTCCAGCACTTTTCGATCAGCTTGGGCACAGGCTTCTTCACCAGGCGCTGCAGGGCTTTGCCAGCATCATAACTGCTTTCATGTAGCTAAAACAACAACAATAATTTTAGTTAGTTAATTGCACCAAATAAAAGAACTGGAAGCAAATCAATAAAAGGGAAGCCCTGCATTTACTCTCTCTAATAGAAGAATCATGAAATGGGAATATAGACTCACAATCATTTTAGTGAGCATGATAATTTGCTCTCATCTAACCACATCTCCACTTCCAGCTACTCTGGGAGAGGGAGACAGGTAAGGTAGAGAACATTTTAGCAATAATAGAAATAGGATTAAGAATAAGAAGAACAATAGCAAACATTTATTGAATATCTGGCCTGGAACAGTGTTAAGCACATTCCATGCACTCATTATCTTCCTTAATCCTATGAGGAAGGTATTCTCTTATTTAATCTTATGGGGTAGGAACTACTCATTTTACGAATGAGGAAACAGAGGCATCGAAAGGTCAAGTAAAGGTGCTCACCACACTAAGCCAGCAGGTAGTGGAGTCAAGACTCAAACCCAGCCAACGGGACCCCCACTCTTGTCTCACTGGCCCCAAAGTGGCCTGAAGACATGCTCGATTATGATCTTTTCCTTAAGCATTTCTTAAGTCTTTCAACTGTAGTAATTTCACTAAGAAATATTTCCAGTACGTAAAATATAAGAGCTTTTTAAAGAAATTAATTCTGTAACAGTATACTAACTTTTGAGGACATATGAATAAAGATGCTGGTTTATCTACACATTCCTTTTAGGATCAAACTTCTCTCTTGTCAAAGCTAATGAACTTTTCTCAACTCCATATCCTTTTAACCCTGGGCAGTGCCTGGCACCACTTACCCCTCCCTATCTTGAAGATACTCCTACCTTGGCTTCTGTGACCCCATCCACTCCTCGCTCCTGAATCTCAACTTGCAGACAAGGGAGAGAAATAGCAGGTAGAAAGATCCTCTTGCTCAACCTCCCCAAACTGTGGCTGTCCCTCTAAAATTCTCACTGGAAATCTGCCTTTCATTTACAGATCTATTTCTCTGACACAACAATCTGTTTTCGCTAAGACTTGTATCTCCAGTACCTAACACAGTCTGTAGCATAAGGTGACACAACAGAAATACTTGTTAAATTAATAAATAAATGCCTTCAACTACTGTCCCTAGGTAGACTCGACCCAAATCTAAATCCCAGTTTATTCAGATTCATTCAGTCTATGCTGATGGAGCCTCTTACTTTCCAGGCAACATACGAGACCCTGGAGATACAGCAGTGAACACGATAGGCAGAGGATCCCTGCCCTCACGGAGCAGACATTCTGATCTTCTCACCAGTGCTTCAATTCCTTATTTGAACAATTCGCCAGCATTTGCTGAACACTCAGTACAAATAAGCCAGCCCGGGTGGTCTAGTGGTTAAGATCTGGTGCTCTTACTGCTGCGGCCTGGGTTTGTTTCCCAGTCAGGGAACACAACCCCTGTCTGTCAGTTGTCATACTGCGGTGGCTGCGTGCTGCTGTGATGCTGAAAGCTCTGCCACTGGGATTTCAAATACCAGCAGGGTCACCCATGGTGGACAGGTTTCAGTGGAGCTTCCAGACTAAGACAGACTAGGAAGAAGGACCTGGCCACCCACTTCTGAAAAAACTAGCCATGAAAACGCTATGAAGAGCAGTGGAGCATTGTCTGATACAGTGAGGGAAGACGAGAGGATGGCGCAGAAAGACCAGGCAGAGTCCCGCTCTGCTAAACACAGGGTCGCTAGGAGCTGGAATCGACTGGATGGCACTAGCAACAACAACAGTACAAATAAGGTACAGATCTTAGTAAGTCAGTCTTTATTTCCAGGAAACTCACAAACTCGTGGGGATACAATACATACAAGATGACAAGATCAAGTAGGCTGTAGTAATTATTTTCACCTAGGTGTAGGCAAGGAGCTATGGAATCACAAGAGAAGAGAGCCCTGTGCTTCTTCTGTTGAATAGAAGACTCCTAAGAAAGACGTACAGACTGCCTTCCTAGCAACTGCCCCAAGGGTGAGCATAGAGTAAGCCTGTGATAAACATGTTGAATGAAATAAATATTTGAAACATACACAGCAAGTCTCTCTTTTAACTATTCAACTGCTATTGGAAGGGATATCACAAATATCCATTTTCATTGCTCATTCAGCAAAACAGAAAGTACTGCAAATTAAAATTTTCTGAGTATTCTCACAGTTTAAAGGACCCCAATTTATTTATGTTTTTTTGTGTGTGTGAGGAGGATCAGCCCTGAGCTAACATCCATGCCTATCCTCCTCTTTTTTTTCCTGAGGAAGACTGGCCCTGAGCTAACATCTATTGCCAATCCTCCTCCTTTTTTTCCCCAAAGCCCCAGTAGATAGTTGTATGTCATAGTTGCACAACCTGCCAGTTGCTGCATGTGGGACACAGCCTCAGCATGGCCGGACAAGCGGTGCGTCGGTGCGCGCCCGGGATCCGAACCCGGGACGCCAGTAGCGGAGCGCGTGCACTTAACCGCTAAGCCACGGGGCCGGCCCCCCCAATTTATTTTAAATCCAGACTGTCGAAGGAAGTCCAGGCTATATTTAAATTATAACAATAAGTCAACTACTTTAAAACAAAACACCTACAACAACAATCAATGTTGAATCCTGCTTTGGTGGTGGCACAGTCTGTTGGGGGGAGGTATTAACTTATTTATTTTTATGACATTCATCATTAGACTATTTTAAAAATAAAATAGTATACTATAAATACTATATTAAATAAATATACTAAATGCTAAAATAAAATACTATAATTTGCAAATGTTTGAAAACTGTCCAATCTAGCCTTCTTTCAGAAATATAAAAAGATAATAATAAAATTAGATTTTCATACTTTGCCTAATATCCAGAACACATAGATATTTGCCAAGTTCTATAACACAGTGAGAGTCTATAATGAGAGCTTAACAACATGGATCGGAATTAAACAAAAGGAAAAGTTCCATGCCTATTTTTTTAAAAGCACACATTTTAGTGATAATCTGAAATCAATTCAAGTTGATCAAATCATAAATTCTTAATAAAAAGCTCATGGTAAATTAACAACATTTTATAAGAGATAATTGTAGTATATGGCGTAATTATAAGGAGAGGGATGAAAAACTACAGACTTTGGAGCCAGACTATCTGGATTCCAATTCTAGCTCTATTACTTAGTAGGTGTGTGATCTTGGGCAAGTTACTTAACCTTTTTGGGTCTCAATTTTGTCATCTTTAAAAATGAGTATAATAGGGCTGGCCCCGTGGCTTAGCGGTTAAGTGCGCAGCGCTCTGCTGCTGGCAGCCCGGGTTCGGATCCCGGGCGCGCACCGACACACCGCTTCTCCGGCCATGCTGAGGCCGCGTCCCACACACAGCAACTAGAAGGATGTGCAACTATGACATACAACTATCTACTGGGGCTTTGGGGGAAAAAAATAAATAAATAAAATTATAAAAAAAAAAAATGAGTATAATAATATCCACCTCTTAGGGCTATTGTGAGGATAACATTAGAAAATACTGTAAATTGCTTAGAACTGTACCTATTCTAAGTATGCTAAATAGGTATGCTAAATAAGTGTTGGCTATTTATTTCTAAAAGTAAAGAGAAAAAAAATAAAAGAAGCAGTTTCTACTCAATTTTCATCAATTTTCTAGCCTTTTCAGAGATAGAAAAAAAACTGTTAAATTATAAACAAAAACCACTTGCGTCTCATATAATTACTCATGTTAATCATTTATAAAATCTGATTAAAACTCTGGTATAGTATACATAAAAAATTAAAAATTTTAAATCTTATATGGCTGATAATAGGAAATTACTCATAAGAACACATGGCCCATTCCAAAAGTGAATTGCCGAGTGAATGAAGTTAAATCAAACGTCATTAATTCCTATGACATTCCTGCCTTTTGGTGAACCAAGGAGAGCTTTAAAATAATAGCTGGAAGAAATGTTGTGAACACCTTGTTGAACTTGTTGTGGTTGTTTTATTAGAGGCTGGCTACTGCCTGCATGATGCCACTCAGTGAAATTTCTAGTGAGGTGCTTATTAGAGAAAGAGGCATTTTCCCCTAAATACTTCTCAGCATTCACAATTTCTTTACAAATCTTCATCTTAGATCCCACTTTCCCCTGAAGAAGCTACTGCAATTCCTCCTGCTACTGTGTTCTCTCAATAACGGGTAATTCCCTTCTTTCATTTGATCCACTGTCTGCCTGTCCTCTTAAAATATTCCTATTCCTGACCTTTACATGATATAAACCCAATAAATATTTAGAGTGTCTACTTCTCCCACCCCTATACACAGACACATTTGAAAAGTAGGAGTGGGATTATTTACCAACAGTGATGAAATATTTATTGAACAAATGAAGTCAGGATATTATTGTGCTGCCATCAATCATTCATAAAGGCTAGCACAAAAGCTGAGTCAAGGGGCTGGTCTGGCACACCCTCTTTCCAGGGAACCAAAAGGAACCTTTCTAAATAGTCACCTTCTTCTTAACATTACAAACACTTATTCCCACTTTCCAGGAATCTTGTCTGAGAAAATTCTGAGAGCTTTACATCTCTAAAGAAATACTTTGATCATATTTTATTAAAGATATACTTTTAATATACTAAAAATTATGGCCCACATAGCTTCACAAGAATGAAGATTATCTTTTGAACATTTTGGGAAAATCATTGGAGCTCAGGACATCCTTCATTCCTTCCTCAAGTATTTACTGAGTGTTAAGCTGTGCCAGACACTATCTTCGGTGCTAGGAACAGACACAGCTGTGAATAACACAGATTACGGACTTCCAGAAATGTAGGGCTGAGAATGGTGTAACCTGTGAGAATCAGTTTAAAGTGTGACACATCTATCTAAACGTCACATCCAAACTCTAGGGACCTAAAAGTTTGGGTTCTACCTTCTTTGCTCAATATATCATGTGTAAGTAAACTCTTCTTAAAAGAGGTTTGTTTTCTAGACGATTATGAAGAGTTCTTTTCTTCAGATTGGGGCCAATATAATGCTTGAGGAAGAGCTAACCTGAGTGTTTCAACTGTATTCCTCGTGCAAATTAGAGTTAGTAAGTTTACCAATGGCTATCTTAAATCTCTAAAAATTGTCATTAAAAACATTCCCCTCCTATAAAGCACCAAGCTCTGAAGGACTGAAACAATTTCATCCTGTGAAAAACACTATGTGGGTTTCAAATTTTAAACACCTGATCACAACCACACAGATACATCTATATAGTCAGTAAATTCAGTGCAATATTACTACGATAAAAGGTCCTTTAATGTGAGTAAGATTTTCCATCATTTCCCTAGAGAACACTGTTCAAAGAAATTTCAAGAAGACAGAGGGAGGAAAAAACCCCAAATATCTTATATCTTCACTTTGTAGCTTTGGAAAAGCAATTAAAGCAAGATAAGTAAACCTTTCTGTCCATTCTGCAGCCAAGCCAGGCTGGCAAAATCTGGGATTAAATGCAGTTTTAATGTAGAGTATAGACAGCTGTACCATTTTGGAGCTACTGGGAAAAGATCATTGCAAAAAGCAGGGACCAAGATATAGCATCTTTACTCAACCAGCGTCCAATCTTCACAAGCTACTGGTGGGAGAAGCACTTTGATCTGACACTATCCCCATCACCCTGTCAGCCACCAAAGCAGGATGTCATTCAGCAGAAACCACTCTTTTCAAGTTCATCATCACAGGGTGTGTGTGTGTTTAATCCAATGATCAGGGAAGCATGTACTTGTATATCCGTTGCTGTCACGTCACTGAACTACAAGTCTGCACTTCCAAACTAGTAAAACTTGTCTTTCCCTAAACCACAGGTCAACATCTGGGGAATCTGGTAACAAAATAGTGCTTCTTCACCAATCCACTAGCCTTTTGAGTCACTCCATCGTGGAACTATCCCTGTTTTGCTGTTTTCCAGCAGTCTATCATCTGGTTCCCTGGGCTTGCTCCACATAACCCTCAGCTTGTGTTCTTTCTTTCGTTTTTGGTTTGTTCATAACAAAAGAGCAAACGGGAACTCTTCTCCTATTAGGTATCCAGCCCTGCTCCGCCAGGCCTTCTGGTGCCCATGAGATCCAGTGGGATGTCCCAGCTTCAGAGGCAGGTTGCTCACAACACATTCTCTTTGCCTTCTATTCATTCAACAAAGAGTTACTGAGCAACTCCTTAGGCCAGATACTGTGCTAGCAACAACCGTCAAGAGTGAACTAGCCAAGTGGACTTGGTAGGTGATTTTGGTGCTACAAACAATAGTAGCTTCTCAGTAACAAACTCTTGGTTTGGTTCCACTGTAACAAATGTCACCGCTACAGTGAATCACACAGAACCAAAGACACTGTGCCATATACACCTGGACATATTGAGCCAGCTGCATACAAAGCTCTC
The DNA here is from genome assembly GCF_057802395.1 of Ceratotherium simum simum. Taxonomy (NCBI): domain Eukaryota; kingdom Metazoa; phylum Chordata; class Mammalia; order Perissodactyla; family Rhinocerotidae; genus Ceratotherium; species Ceratotherium simum. The sequence goes on along the minus strand of NC_141921.1, from coordinate 44,620,026 downwards.
AACGACTCCAGGTGCTGAGAGCCCCTTCTATATAAACCATCCTGCAGTTAATGCCTTCTGTAGCCTAGGGAATACAGCTAGGAGTCGAGGCAGGAGACAGAGTCTTGTTACCAGCTTTGTCACAAACCAGCTGAGTTGAGGTTTTCATCTATCAAATGGGCCTAACACCACCATCCTTCAGCGGTATCAAAGAACCATGGAAAGCATTAAATGAGACACAATGCAACAAGATACTCTGAAATGTCAAAGAGCTATAAACTATATGGTGGTATCATCATGGGTAGTAATATTTTAGGTAGATGGCTCTTACCTAAGACTGTTCAAACCACCAGAGGTTCAATAGAGCCTATATTGTATAGTGCTGGTGACTATACATACATCCTCAATTGTCTTGTTACAGCCTCTGACCTCTCTGTGATCAGCAGGAAGAAGGATCATGACACAAGAAAAACACATTTCTGCATAACTGCCCAAGTTAAATCTGCTACTCTCACTCTGCCTGACAAATCATTCCCTGCTTATTACTTTCTATAATTTAATATATATAAGTGCCTTACTGGCAAGCTTTTTGAAAGAATAAATAATATTTAATGACTGCCTACAGTTTAATTAACTCATGATTGAACTTCTCATGGATTGCTATAAACATTAAATTATACCCTTCCTCAAAGCTGCCACGGATGGAAATCTTGTTTCAAGGTTTAACTCGCCTGTCTAAACAATTCTGAAATTTCAGCAAATCTGTATATTGTACAGAGAGGTGAGGGAATCAACTTAATGCCTGGTTATAAAGTATGTTATTTTATAGAGCAAGGACAAGGTCTTAATTTAAATAAGATTGAAAATGTGCACATGTCCGAACACCTCATTTATATTACAGCAATCATTAAACATCTCAGGATCTCGGGCAGTCTTATTAGCATAAACTCTGAGTATTACCACAAGGTTTCAAGTTTCTACTCTGGCTTCTCATCTTAGCTGCCATTTTCTGTCTGCGTGATGTTGCAAATAAATTTTTCCTTTTGGCATGGCTCAGCTGTCACGCACCTCTGTTCTATAATGAACCCATGAATTACATCTCCCTGCTCTGACATCTCTGGTCTCACACATCAAAATATTGTTCTTCAATTGTAATTTATAACTTAATTTAAATGTCCCTTTTACTGTGACCTTTTTAGATCAAACGGCATTGCATCTGGCAGTTTCTACTACACCAAAGCATCCTTTTGCAATTATAGCCATTATAATAACTATAGAAAAAGTCTATCTGAGTTAGACTGCATTCACACTAAATATTAAATAATTGCAGTCCATTAAGAACAACAATTAGATTTCAAAGTCTTTTGCTCTGCAAAATACAGTTTATTTGCAAGAAACTGCCAAAATAACTTAGAAAAAAAACTGGGATTTGGAATAAATCTTAGAATTCTTCATGTAGGTTTAATTATTTCAACCATTAACATAAATGAGAAAGACCTTGCCAAAATCTGTCCAAAATTTTAAAATTTTTTTCTCATAATTCATAATTCACAGATGTCAATATATTTTCATTCATATCTCCATCACCAGTGACCTAGTACCAAGCTCAAAATATTATACATATATACATTAAAAAACTAGAATTAAAACGAAAAGCACAATGTTTATTTTTGTTTGGCTACTGTCACTCCAAATAATGCTATTTAAGCACTAGAGAAGCTAAATTTGTCTAAATATTCTTATGGGAGCACATTTTAGACACAATGGCAAAGAGACAGAATTTAACTGCTGAGAGTAAGGGTTGAGGGAAAGATCCACTTAATTGACAGAAGGAAAAACTCAGTCGCTGAACTAACCCTCCCTCCAACACTCTCTGAATCAATGTTCCAGGAATCGCGCCAGCCTCTGGAGTCACAAAGGAGAAAGGAGGGGGACCAACGTTCGTCGAGCATCACATGCACTGGAACTGCACTGGGTCTTCATGGTTTCCTCATTCCTCACATCACTCTTATGGCAAGAGCACTAAACAGGAGGAAACAAAACTGAGAGGCTCAGGATCTTGCTCAAGGCCATTTCCCCAGCAAGCAGCAGAGCGAGGGTTCCAACATAAACCCAAGTTCTAGGAAGAACTCTAGACTCAGTCTCTGCCCAAACACCTATACCCGAGCAGCTTAGCCCTGGCGATCTGGTGGGTCCGATGGGCTCCGGGACTTCTCCAGCTGCAATGACACAGCAAGTACACTGCCTTCTCTTCACTTGGGGGTAGGAGTAGGTAGGCAGAAGGAGGGAACCAGCAGTTCAGAAAAGAGGAAACACACACTCACAAATAAAATAACGAAATAAACGCTATCATTAAACACACACAGCGCCAATGAATGCTGACTGGGGTGACATTCACTCTGTCTTTTTTTTTTTTCAAATATTTATTTATTTATTTATTCCGCCCCCCGTCCCCAAAGCCCCAGTAGATAGTTGTATGTCATAGCTGCACATCCTTCTAGTTGCTGCACGTGGGATGCGGCCCCAGCATGGCCGGAGAAGCGGTGCGCGCCCGGGATCCGAACCCGGGCCGCCAGCAGCGGAGCGTGCACACTTAACCGCCAAGCCATGGGGCCGGCCCTACTCTGTCTTGAAAAACTAAGATGACTTCACAGAATTTTCAAAACACAGAATAGGTTTTGAAAATCAACAATCAGTGTAATATGATTAACTTTGCCTATACTTAATGAAGAACAACAACCAAATAAAAAACACTACTCTAGGAGCAAGTGAAAACAGGCAGTGATATGTCTAGGTAACATCTCACTTATAACTAAATTTCCCACGGCTGATATAGCATTGCCATATTTCTTTCTTTTTTTTGAGGAAGACTGGCCCTGCACTAACCTCTGTTGCCGATCTTCCTCTTTTTTTTCCCCTCCCCAAAGCCCCAGTACGTAGTTGTATATCATAGTTGTGGAATTGTAGCTCTTCTATGTGGGACGCCGCCTCAGCATGGCTTGATGAGCGGTGAGTAGGTCTGCACCCATGATACGAACCGGTGAACTCTGGGCCGCCAAGGCGGAATGTGTAAACTTAACCACTCCGCCACCAGGCCAGCCCCGCAGTATTTCTTATTCACAATTAGTTCCCACATAATATCGCGTTTAGAAATTAGCATATCACCATCTCCTGGCTATGGTGTTTTTAAAGGTTTTCTAAACCCACAGAACAGGAGCCTCAACTAGCAAGGTGATCAGAAAGTCAGCATCAAATACTGGGACTTCAATTGAGATTGGTAAACTATTTTTAAACTACGGAACAAACGAAACTCTGAATGTCTTGGGCATTCCTGACCATGTGTCTATTTTGAGGCTCTAATCTCACACTGTTTTCACAAACACAAATGCGTGGAAAGAAGAACGTGAGGAGGTCCTGGGACCAAAGCTATGGTTTTGGGAGTTCCGCAGAGTTGATATCTAAACAGAATAGGGTTCCTGGCTCTGGCTTTGATTCAAACTCTAGCTCTGCCACTAGCTATGTGATAACAGACAAGTTAATTACCTCTCTAAACCTCAGTTTTCTCAACTGCAGAAAGGGAGAATATAGAACCTATTCTGGAACACCATTTAGGATGATGTAAGATATGCAGTAATATACCTGAGCATGATTCCTAGAGCATAGAAAATGTGCGATTAAGGACAGCTGGCCAAGAAGGGATAGGACTGATGACTGTCATGGGAAACAGCACTGGTGCTAAGGAAAGTGAACAAGCTTCAGAGCCCCAGAGGAACGAATGTGCTTCTACAATACGTAAAGACAGGATGAAAGATGGGACTGAGAAGTGAAACAACAGAGAACTTGACAATTGGTTGGGAACCTAGAGAAACGCTGAGTCTGGGGAAACCAGGAAACTCAGGAGAGGGTTCCCAAGCTGTACTGGGAGGAGCAGCAGCCTGGTTAAAGGGGAGGGGGGCATCTCCTCTGCTCAGCAATGTGGCCCCTGATTTCTTCATCTGTAACAGAGGCTGAAGTAGGTCATTTTTGGAACTTCCAGTTTTTAACATTTCTTCTCTTTATAAAGAATTTTTTTAAAGGTGAAATACTAAAGAAAGAATATCCTAAAAAAAAAAAATGAATAAATAAATTGTAATAACATTAATACATTCATTTAGAAAAATAAAAAAATAAAGACTATAACCACTAAACTTGGCCAAACTGCCCAGGCCAGGCTTCACGTACACCTTATGGGTTAAGGTTAGTGTCTCTTACTTTTCAGATCTCTGTGAAAGCTGAATAGTTTATGCCATAGGTCTTTAAGTGGAACTATGGATAATCACCTACACAGTTAATATGTATATAACCTCACTTCTTGGAAACAAAATCTTTCTTCCTGCTTTTTGTGTGTGAGTCTAGGCACAGGACATAAAGAAAGCACAACTGTCATAGACCTAAGCTGCTAACCAAGTGTTTGTAAGGGGAGGCTGACTCCTTAGAACTCAGCAAACCAATCAACTAACAGCAAGACTCAGCTTAACAATACAGAATGAGTGTAACTCTGACCACAGAGAGGAAAACTACTGGCAGATTCATGAATCTAGATTGTTTATGCTATTTTTCTGAATGATAATTATTTGTCAGTTTAGAAAGACCTATATGTCAGGCCACAAGTGGAAATTAAAACACTTTTTCACTTACTCCTAGCATCCTCACAGACCTGAAAACTGAAAAACAACATATAAGGCTCTAACCTAGAGGGTAACGGAAAAAACATAATTCTATCTATCTCACATAGGCACTAGTGAACCTATTCATAAATGCTAAATTGAACTAGAAAGTACATGTGAATGGGCAGCTATGGGTCAATTTTAACCACATTCCTTCAGACAGTTAATTTAAAAAAATAAAAACAAAACCCTCAAGCCCAGTTGCATCAGTATTAAGAGAAAAATATTTACAGAAACTGCTTTAAATCCTACTCAGTAGAATTTAGGTGCAGAAATAACTGCTCCATCCATGGGGCTCAGTAACCTTAACCTCAGTGATTTTTGACAAGTAATTTTTGGTTGTATAAACAACAGCACACTTACTCGTTTGGGTCATGATGATAAAGTAATGGAACAGAAAATTAGAGACACATACACCAAAGCATGTGCGACTCCAGAGTTGGGAAACTTTCTGAGTGACTGCTCTTTCATCTGGAAACCTTAGCCAAAAACAGAGCTAATGACTAAGAATAAGCAAAAAGGTTCTGGACAGCCACAGTAACATCCTCAAGCAATGGTCCTTGAGAATTAAGAAGCCTCTCACTCTGAGCCTTAGACACTTAGCTTCCTCACAATTCTAGCTTTCCCATTCCAACAACGTATCTTAAAAGAACAAATGAGGGGCCAGTCCGGTGGCATAGCAGTTGAGTTCGCACGTTCTGCTTCAGCGGCCCGAGGTTCACTGGTTCAGATCCTGGGCGCGGGCCTACGCACCACTCATCAAGCCATGCTGAGGTGGCGTCCCACAAAGAAGAACTAGAAGGACCTACAACTAAGATACACAACTATGTGCTGGGGCTTTGGGGAGAAAAAAGAAAGAAGACGACGACTGGCAACAGACCTTAGCACAGGGCCAATCTTTCCCCTCCTCCAAAAAAACAACAAATCAGAACGACTATGTGATATCAAAACAGAACAATGGCAGAAAAAGAGTGACTATGAAAGACCCAAAAACTTGGTGAACTATTATGCAAAGATAATAAGATCTCGGGCCGGCTCCGTGGCTTAGCGGTTAAGTGTGCGCGCTCTGATGCTGGCGGCCCGGGTTCGGATCCCGGGAGCGCCCCGAGGCACCACTTCTCCGTCCAACGTGAGGCCGAGTCCCACGTACAGCAACTAGAAGGATGTGAACCTATGACATACAACTATCTACTGGGGCTTTGGGGGGAAAAAACTGAATAAATAAACTCTTTAAAAAAAAAAAAAGATAATAAGATCTCAAACAGTTGCACACAATTTTGTGTGATGGCCACTAGTAATGATGACTCAAAGGCATCAAAGTAAAGGTAGACTTGATTTGAGAACACATGAAAATGTATACCTCATTTCTGAAATGGAAAAAAAAAAGAAAAGGAGGAAAATTAAGAACCAACCTTCCTAAAAATGCTTAGAGAACTGGCATTCCAAAGTCCTGGAGTGAGCTGGAATATACAGTGCAACAAATACTGTAGGCAGGGAGAAAGCAGGCCAACTAACAGGCAGGGCAGTAGGAAGGGCAAGGGTGGGCAGTCAGTGTAGTTATCTAAGAAGCCCAGCAAGTGACTGGCTATGGAGGAATGTCAGCCTCCCGGAAAAGAAGGTAGGCCAAGGCAACACAGCTTGTCAGAGTCTGGCAGGGCTGGGCTCAGGGCAGGGCTGTAGGACTAGAAACTGGAACAGACGGCAGAGACTTAAAAGAGCAATAGCTTCAAGGGTAGCCAGGGCTTACTCCAAGCCATCTTAGAGATCAAGCCGACAAGCAACACAAGACCTTGCCCCAGAGGTCCCCTGAGGAGCAGATGCCCTCCCTACTCTATCAGGCCCAGGTTAGGCTGGGGCAGCCTGGGTCCAGAGCTGTGTGGGTCTAGGGTAGAGCTGAGAAAGAAATACTCAGCAACCTGACAGGTCAGAATAAATCAGTTAATATGGTAGTTATACATGACAATTCTATTATCTAAATAACTGTTCTTTGCACCAAGAAAACCAAATACACTATACTATATACTAATACGAATACTATAGTATTTTATAAATCAAATGTCCTCAGATGTTACAGAAATATCATAGGCACTACCAGAAATATTTTTATACTCTCAATATCAAAAAGTCTACACTTAAATCTAAATAAATCATAACTGATAGAAAAGGTTAGGAAACAAACTATTACCAAAAAAATTAAAAATAAGTACTATAATTTAGTAACAAGTTATATAATAGTAAAACCCAACTGCGGCAGGCCGAAAAATGACCATCAGAAGATATCCACATCAAATCCCTGGAACATCTGATTGTGGCCTTATTTAGAAAAAGAGGGCCGACCCAGTGGTACAAGCGGTTAGGTGCGCGCGCTTCGCTGTAGTGGCCTAGGGTTTGCCAGTTCGGATCCCGGGCATGCACCGACGCACTGCTTGTTGAGCCATGCTGTGGCGGTGTCCCATATAAAGTGGAGGAAGATGGGCATGGATGTTAGCCCAGGGCCAGTCTTCCTCAGTAAAAAGAGGAGGATTGACAGATGTTAGCTCAGGGCAGATCTTCCTCACCAAAAAAAAAAACAAAGAAAGAAAGAAAAAGAATCTTTGCAGATGTGATTAAGTTAAGGATCTTGAGATGAGGAGATAATTCTAGATTATCCAGGTGGGCCCTATATCCTCAAGCATCCTTATAAAAGAGAGGCAGTAGAAAAACATAGAATTGAGAAAGTGCAGACACACAAGGGCAAGGCAATGTGAAGAGAGCAGAGAAAGATATGGCCACAAACCATGGAATGCCAGCAGCCACCAGCAGCTAGAAGAGGCAAGGAACGATTCTCCTCCTATGGAGGCAGAGGGAGCATGGCCCAGCCAACACCTTGATGTTGAACTTCTGGCCCCCTCAACTGGGAGAGAACAAATTTCTGTTGGTTTAACCCAAGCTTGTGGTAATTTGTTATAGCAGCCACAGGAAACTAATATACCAACCTTCAAAATTTGGGGGTAAAAAATTATCTAAGAGAGCTATAAAAAAGTATTCTGAAGTATACTTCAAAACTAGCATCGGAAAAATACATACTAAGACAAATGTTATAAATTTTAGTATTCTATAGTACATTTTAGAACTTATGGTAATATATGAGCCCTTACAAAATTCATGGGCCTACTTTGTTCTAAGATTAAATGCTTACTTAGATTACCAACACTTTCATCAAATGCCCTCCTATAAGGGCTTTGCAAAGAGCAGGGACTCAATCATGTTTAGTACTGAATAAATAAATGAATCAATGATTTTTCTTAAGCCTCTTCTTAAATGTAAAAAGGCTAAGGGCTTTTATCCTGATCCTAAATACTTATTCTGTTAATATTAATGCTTAATAGGGTCACAGATGGTAAAAGTCTAACTGATTAATGTTAAATAGACATTTTTCAAAATAGCAGGTAATCTCAAAACATTTTACCAGTCTTCAGCATGGAAAAAATTATCTGAGAAAAAAGTTTCTTAAATTAGTAAACAAACTTTCTAACTTTTGCCAAACCAAAGTAAAAGCTGAATCACATTCCTCAGGTGCTACTGAGAGCCTAGGAAAAAGGATGGAGCTGCACGACAGGCTGCAGCATGAAGGATTTTTACTGGCTGGACAGCAAATCCCGAAAGTTGCAGATTCACTGGACATTTCAAGAGGACTGCTAGAAGGCACTGGCCTCAATTCTATCCTGTCCTTAAGTTTGAATTATTATGTATATAAATATATGGCAGGGTGTGCTTATTAATCTGTAGGTGATAACCATACTCACAACCTCACAGAATTGTTATGAAGATTAAATGAATTCACTCATAAAGAGCACTTTAAAATCTGCCTAACATATAAGCACTCAACCAACAAATAAATTTTAACTTTATTGTTGTTGTTTTAATGACATTAAGGCAGCTGACCAACAGTTGGTACCTAATAAAACGCAAGTAACAGTGATAAACTTAAGATCCTATGCCTGGTTCAAAAAGCAGTCAATGCCGGGGGCCGGCCCGGTGGGGGAGCAGTTAAGTGTGTGCGCTCCGCTTCGGTGGCACAGGGTTCACAGGTCTGGATCCCGGGCGTGCACCAACACACGCTTGTCAAGCCATACTGTGGCAGCGTCTCATATACAGTAGAGGAAGATGGGCACAGATGTTATCCCAGGGCCAATCTTCCTCAGCAAAAAGAGGAGGATTGGCACCGGATGTTAGCTCAGGGCTGATCTTCCTCATAAAAAAAAAAAAAAAAAGAAAGAAAAAATCAGTCAATGGGGCCAGCCCCATGGCCTGGTGGTTAAGTTCGGTGCACTCTGCTTCGACGGCCTGGGTTTGTGGGTTTGGATCCCAGGTGCAGACCTACACCACTTGTCAGCCATGCTGTGGCAGCTATCCACATACAAAATAGAGGGAGACTGGCACATATGTTAGCTCACGGTGAACCGTCCTCACGCAAAAAGAGGAAGATTGGCAACAGATGTTAGCTCAGGGCCAATCTTCCTCACCAAAAAAAATCACTCAAAAAGCTGAGGGTAGGAGAGAAATGGCTTAGCAAAGGTAAATATACAAAGAAAAATGAAACAAAACAAGACAAAAACGAATGTGATGAACGCACATCCATAAAAGCTTAGACTGCATTAAGAAGATGAACTTTAGAATAACTGAGGTGGTATCTCCTTGCCAGCTTATGCTGATCAGTTCTGGGGAATATGCTCTAGTGCAGGTGTCGCATTTTAAAGACATACCGACAAAGCTGACCAGAAGGAGAAATAAAAAGGTTATACATAAAAATGGTTAATACTACACCATAGATGAAACTCGAAATCATTACCCTCAGTGAAAGAAGGCAGTTACAAAAGACTACATATTGTATAATTCCATGTATATGAAATGTCCAAAATGGGCAAATTCATAGAGATGGAAGGTAGAATAGTGGCCGCCTAGGGGTAAGGAGAGGGGGAAATGGGGAGTGACTGCTAATGAGTACAAGTTTCCCTTTGGGGGGATGAAAATGTTCTAAAATTGACTGTGGTGATGGATGCACAAATCTGTGAATATACTAAAAACCATTAATTGTACACTTTAAATGGGTGAAATATATAGTATGTGAATTATATCTCAAAAAGCTATTATACAAAAAATGAGAGAAAAGAAAAGAAAGCAAGAAATGGCTAAAGAAATCTCAGAGTGGTTCAAAAGGAAAAGCAAAGTGGGGCCACAGTTATGAACAGAGGCATCAGGAGCACGACAAAGGAGAAGAACTTACAGCAGGACTCGTCTGTCGGAATTATCACAAATGAAATCACTGCTGCGTAACTAATGAAGGTGCCATTCCCAGAGGGTCTTCATATAAGTGGCCTTTTATCTCCCCATCCACCCCTGAGAAACTTTGACAATGTTCTCTGTCCTAGTTAGGGGTAAGAACAGAGTGGGGCATAAAATTCAACTTTAAGTAAAGGTACAGATTATCTAAAAAGGAACAAAATATTAAAGCATTAAATTTAAAAAGTCATCTTCATCTAAATGAGACAAAAAAAAATAAATCACATAATTGTCTTAGAAGTGTTGTTGCCTGGAACTTTTCAACAGAAGTGAATTTATGAAGTTCTCAGCCTAAAGGGAACCACGTTGGTAAATTTCTAAATAATTTTCAAAACGTTTCTAATTGGTCAAAGTACAATAAATAAAAACTCAAATTTGTATAGTATCATGCTGATAATCAGTTGAAAAGGCCTTGGTTATACTAAAAGCTCCAACTGCATGGTTTCTTCCTGCATCTTCACTTATGCTGTAATTAACAATATTACATGCAGTAGACTCCACTATCTTGTTATGGCATAAATAAAACACTAGCGAAGGTGCTTGTCAAGATTGATTTATATAAGGTGCTGTTCTGAAATCTACTGGGTTTCCAAAATAAGAAACCACATAGCTTATCAACTTTTCCCATTACTCTTTTCAATGACAAATCAAAACCCTGAGAGAAAAACCACCACCATCCTACAACCATTTAATGTTGTTAATCTGAATGGAGAATAGTAAAAAGAGAAGAATTTAAGTAAAGGGTGTGGGTGTGGAATGAATGTCAGAAGAATCCTGATCATGTGCTTTAGACAAACTGTAATAAAAGGGCCTCCTGGCAATGCCTTATTTGGGAGCTGAGAAATACTCGACATTCATTTCAGTCCTATGTACTGCAAAGCTAATCCAGGGCCAGATGCTTTAGTCAAGTCTACTAACGATGAACTAACAGGAAATCTCTGACAGAAATTCTATAGACTTTTTTTTTCTTTTTTTTTTTTTTGTGAGGAAGATCAGCCCTGAGCTAACATCCATGCCAATCCTCCTCTTTCTGCTGAGGAAGACTGGCCTGGGGTAACATCTGTGCCCACCTTCCTCCACTTTATATAGGACGCTGCCACAGCATGGCCTGACAAGCAGTGTATCAGTGCGCACCCGGGATCCGAACCTGGGCCGCCAGCAGCGGAGCGCACACACTTAACTGCTAGGCCACGGGCCGGCCCCCTTGACTTAATTTTTTAGAATAAAAGAGAGAAAGATAAAAATGATTCTTAGAGTAGATTTATCTGCATACTCTGCTATGCCAACTTTACATTACCAAGTTCTGGGTGATCAAATGTGATTTGGATTGAACCTGATTTATTTATTCAGTCATTCAACAAATATTCAGTGCCTCTCTACCATGTATGAGGCATCTGGCTGTGGCTCAGAAAACAAAGATGATTAATACTCAATGGTTAACAAATAGTGATATTTATAGATCAGAGATAAAAAACTAACTATTAAGCTATGGCAGGCTTGACTCCTTTGTTGAAGGAGATGTGGGTGTGCATAAATAAATAAGCAAACAATTATATACTCTCTTGAATATGTAAAAAGCTTAATCCAAATGTCTAACAGCCATCCATATTTCAGGGAATAAAACTGTGCAGGCAGAGGTGAAATCTTTGCTGCATGATTATAAATTTGACTTATATATAGTGAACATAGATATGCTAGAGTCAGTGAGAGAAGGTAAACATAAAAATGCAAATAGGTTTCTGAGAAAAAGAACTTGAATTTTATTAGGAAATGGGAAAGGTACCTGAGCTGAAAGAATGAAATCCAATATCAATTTAGTAAAAATAAGTCAGCATGATAATTTCTAGAAAACCTTAGTCTCAAACCATAGGGCCCTGCTGCAGTTTCTAAGAATAAACATAAAGGTCTATTTTGTAAAAGGCCAAATAAATGCAAGCACTTAAAGGTGGCTGAATTAATCCCATTAGAATAATACAAGACACCTGTATGTTATATAGCATTATGTTTACAAATTATAAGTAAAAAGTGTACAGATGAGCCTAATAAAAACTAGATATGAAGAAACACATACCTGGAACAATACATACACTAACATTTCTAAGATCCTCCAGAGGGCGCACCATTGCTTTGTCATATTTTAACATAATATTATTTAACATAACATAAATTATAAATAAAACAATTTTACATTCACAGGTGTTCACAATTAAAATATTATAATATAATAAAACATATCTGCTGACACACATGAAGGAGTATGTCCACTGTCATTACGAACACCTTCTTCTTCCAATAAGAGAGGCCAACATGTTTATTACATCTTCTTCCTCTATATCAGTACAAAACTGTTATTTAAGAAGCAAAAAGATAAAAAACACATTTTAACATGAGCGAGCAAACAAAGAACAACTGTGTACCTAACTATTCTGCAAGTTCACCACTGGACCAAAAGAAGTAAGTCACATGGGGATGAAAATAAGATATTTATATATTAACTCCTTCTGTGATCCTCCAATGAGGGTTCTGCTATTAAGAATGTACTCATGTGGTTCAAGTTTTATATAACCTAAGAACCATCTGCATTAAATTAAAACAGACTAAACACTCCAAACAAAAGGTAGAGCTTGCCAGACTGGATAAAAAAGCAAGAAACAACTAAAGAACTGCAGTAAGGAAGAGATGTACTTTAAGTAAAAAGAAAAAGCAAGATTCAAGGTAAGAAGCTGGAAGAAGATACACCACACAGACAAGCATAAGAAAGGTAGAGTAGTTGTACTAACATCAGAGAAAACTGAGCTCAAGACAAAGAGTATTACTAGACACAGAGAAGGTCACACCAAAAAGGTAAAAGGGTCAACACACAGAGAAAGAGAAATACTATAAATGTTCATGTGCCTAACCATACAACTTCCAAACATACGAAGCAAAAACTAACAGAAGCAAAAGAAAAAATAACCAAATCCATCATAATAGTTCAAGACTTTAATACATCTCTCTTAGTAACTGATAATACAATTAGATAAAAGAATTAGTATGACATAGAAGATCTGAATAATAATATCAAACACTTTAAAGAAACTAACAATTACATAATAGTACACCCAATAACTGCAGAATATAAATTCATTGCAAGTGCACATAGAACATGCACCATGAGAAATCACCAGCTGAGCCAAGAAACAAGTCTCAGTAGATTTCAAAAGACTAAAATCTTACTGGGTACTCTCTGGCCACAATAGAACTAAATTAGAAATCAATAACATGCAAAAAAAAAAAAAAAAGAGAGACAGAGAGAAAACAATCTCAAGTATCTGGTAATTAAGCAACTTAATTCTAAATAACGCATCGGTAAAAGAAGAAATCACACAAAAAAAATTTAAAATTTTTTTTTTGTGTGAGGGAGATCAGCCCTGAGCTAACATCTGTGCTAATCCTCCTGTTTTTGCTGAGGAAGACCGGCTCTGAGCTAACATCTATTGCCAATCCTCCTCCTTTTTTATTTCCCCAAAGCCCCAGTAGATAGTTGTACGTCATAGTTGCACATCCTTCTAGTTGCTGTATGTGGGACGCGGCCTCAGCATGGCCGGAGAAGCAGTGCGTCGGTGCGCGCCCGGGATCCGAACCCGGGCTGCCAGTAGCAGAGTGTGCGCACTTAACCGCTAAGCCACCGGGCCGGCACAATTTAAATATTTTTAACTGAATGATATGAGAGAACAACAAATCAAAATTTGTGATAAAATCAGTTATCTAAGATCCCACTTTAGGAAGCCAGGGGAAAAATAATCAAATTAACCCAAAATAAGTAGAAAAGAAATAATAAAAATAAGATTAGAGATCACTGAAATAGAAAACAAATAGAGAAAATCAATGAAACCAAATGCGAATTACCGAAAAGATCAATAATGTTGATAAACCTCTATTTAGACTGATTAAGAGGAAACAAATAAGCAACATTAGGAAGGAAAGAAGGGTCAAAATCAGATCCTATGGACGTTAAAAAGATAATACAAGAATAATCTGAATTTTTACCAATAAATTTGATAATCTAGATGAAATAGACAAAACATTTAAAAGACACAGATCAACAGATTACCAAAACTGACACATGAAGAAATATAATCTGAATAGGCCTGTGTCTATTTGTAATTTTAAACTTTCCATAAAAAATATTTAGGCCCAGGGCCGGCCCCGTGGCTTAGCGGTTAAGTGCGTGCGCTCCGCTGCTGGCGGCCTGGGTTCGGATCCTGGGCGTGCACTGACGCACCACTTCTCCGGCCACGCTGAGGCTGCGTCCCACGTACAGCAGCTAGAAGGATGTGCAACTGTGACATACAACTATCTACTGGGGCTTTGGGGGAAAAAATAAATAAATAATATTATAAAATATATATATATATATATTTAGGCCCAGATGGCTTCACTGTGAATTGTATGAAACATTTAATGACAACAAAAATATCAATCCTTCACAAACTCTTTAAGAAAAGTGTAGGAGGAAATATTTCCCAACTAATTTTTTGAAGTCAGTATTACTCTGATATCAAAACCAGACAAAGATATTACAAAGAAAGAAGACTACAGCTCAACAACCCTCATGAACACAAACGTTAAGGTTCTTAAACTATTAGCAAACTGAATTCACTAGTACATAATGACCAAGCAGAATTTATCCTAGGAATGCACAGTTGGTTTAACATTTGAAATTAATCAATGTAATTCAACATATTAACAGAATAAAGTAGAGTCACGCATCCCTTAACAACGGAGATACGTTCTGAGAAATGCCTCGTTAGGCAATTGCATCATTGTGCTAACATCATAGGTGGTATAGCCTACTACACACCTAGATTATATGGTACTAATCTATGAGACCACTGTCATATATGCAGTCCATTGTTAAACGAAATGTCGCTATGTGGTGCACGACTGTAAAACAACCACATGATCATCTCATTAGATACAAAAGAAAAAAAAAGCATCTGACAAAATCCAATGCACATTCATGATAAAAACCTCAACAAACTTAGATATAAAAGGGAACATTCTCAACTTGATTAAACAACAACAAAAACCTTGCACTGTACTTAATTGTGAATGACAATGTTTCTTCCTTAAAATGAGAAAGAAGGCAAAGATGTCCACTCTTATCATTTCTATTCACTATTGTACTAGAGGTCCAAACAAGCGCAATGAAGGACAAAAAAGAAATAAACACATAAATTAGAAAGGAAGAGGCAAAACTGTCTTTACTTGCAAATGACATAACCGTCTACACAGAAAAGGAACCAACCAGAAAGCTACTAGCAGCTAGCAGGGCCAAAGGACACAAGGTCAACACATAAAAATTGATTGTATTTCTATCCTATTGATGAACTTTTAGAAATTAAAATTTAAAAATACAATTTTATTAACAATAGAATCTTCTCACAGTAATTACCTAGGGATAAATTTAACAAATAAGTGTAAGACCTATACACTGAAAACTATAAAACCTTACTCAAAAAAATTAAAGAAACCTTTTTTTTCCCCCCCGAAAGCCCCAGTAGATAGTTGTACGTCATAGCTGCACATCCTTCTAGTTGCTGTATGTGGGACGCGGCCTCAGCATGGCAGGAGAAGCGGTGCGTCGGTGCGCGCCCGGGATCTGAACCCGGGCCACCAGCAGCAGAGTGTGCGCACTTAACCGCTAAGCCACAGGGCCGGCCCTAAAGAAACCTTTTTTAAAAATGGAGAGATATATCATGTTCATGGACCAGAAGCTTCAACGTTAAGATGTCAATTCTTCCCAAATTGATCCATAGATTCAATGTAATCCCAATTAAAATTCCATCAGGCCTTTTTAAAAATAGAAACTGGCAAACTGATTCTAAAATTTATATGGAAATAAAATGACGTAAAATAGCCAAAGCAATCTTAAAAAACAAATACAAAGTAGGAAGACTTAACGCTACCTGAGTTCCTCTAAAGCTACAGCATTCAAAATATAGAGGTACTAATAAATGGATAGATATTAGATCAGTGAAACAGAATAGAATCCAGAAAAAGATCCAAACATATACAAGCAACTGATGTTCAATAAAGGTATCAAGGCAATTAAATGAGAAAAGTCCATTTTCAACAAATGTTGTTCCAACAACTGGCACCTGTGTGGAAAAGAATATACTTTCACCTCCTACCTCACATCATATACAAAATTAACTCTCAATGAGTCACAGACCTAAATGTAAGAACTCAAACTTCAAGAAGAAAGCACAGAAACAATTTTTTTTTTAAAGATTTTTTATTTATTTATTTTTTCCCCCCAAAGCCCCAGTAGATAGTTGTATGTCATAGCTGCACATCCTTCTAATTGCTGTATGTGGGACTCGGCCTCAGGATGGACGGAGAAGTGGTGCCTGGGTGCACGCCCGGGATCCGAACCCGGGCCACCAGCATCGGAGCGCGAGCACTTAACCACCAAGTCACGGGGCCGGCCCCAGAAACAATTTTTGTAATCATAGAGTGATCAAGGATACTTTCATGAAAGGAAAATGATATACTGGACTTATAGCAAAATTAAATATTTTGCTCTTTGAAAGATACCATTACAAAAAAAGTCATAGTATGGGAGAAAATATTCACAATACATATATCAAAGGAGTCGTATCTGCAATATAAAAAGAATTCTTACAACTAAATTATACTAAAGGACAAATAACTCAATTTTTAAAATTGGGCAAAAGATTTGATTGGTCAAAAGATACGTCACAAAAGAAGATACACAAATGGTCAATAAGACATGAAAAGATAGATGTTCAACATCATGAACAGTCCGGAAATTCAAGTTAAAACCTCAATGAGGTAGCACTACACAACCCTTTAGAATGGCTAATATTAAAAAGACTGACATCAAGTCTTGCTGAGAATGCTAAAGAACTGAAATCCTAACCCACTACTGATGGGAATGTAAAATGGTACCACCACTTTGGAAATCTGTTGGACAGATTCTTAAAAAGCCACCTGCACACATAAAATCCTGCCAGTTCACTCCCAGGTATTTACCCAAAAGAAATGAGAATATATGTCTACACAAAGACTTGTATTACAACAACATGCATAACACCTTTACTCATAATGGGCAGAAGCTTGGAAATAACCCAAATATCTATCACCAGGTGAACAGATAAAATATGGTGAATAGCCATACACTGGGATACTACTCAGCAATGAAAAGGAATGAACTATTGATACCACAACAATATAAATGAATCTCAAAATCATTATGCTGAAAGAAACCAGGCCCAAAAGACTATATACAGTATTATTCCATTCATACAACATTCTAGAAAATACAACCTAATCTATAATGAGAGAAAACACTCCAGTGGCTGTCTGAAGCTGGAAGCAGCACGGGATTATAAGAGGGCACGAGGCAACCTTTGGGAGTGTTGGAAATGTTTTGTATCTTGATCATTATAGTAATTCCATTGCTTATACATCTGAGAAAACTCATCAAATTGCATACTTTAAACCAGAGCAGTTTATTATACATGAATTATATTCCAATAAATTGTTTTAAAAATTGCACACTAAAAACCTCATTTGTGAATAATGCAGAAAAAACTGAGTCAAAACCAGAAGAGTTTATATTTAAAAACATGTCCATATAATTGCCATAAAGAACTGACAGTTCAAAAATGTTCTATTAGTGACTGCAGTTTTAAAAATTAAACTATTTAAATTCATTTAAATTTAAATAGTCCTAGTGGGATGTTAAACACACTAATGTGGCCATACTGCAGATTTCATATAAATTTCTATATTGTCATGGGAAATAGGAAATAGACACAAGGTTTATTCTAAATTGATAAACGTGTAACCTTGTTTTGACTCTATGCTACACTCTAAGAAAACAATAAATACTTCTCACATGAGAATGTATTTATCTTTTTAATTTATTACTTAACACAGCTCAGAACCTCCATTACTTCAAGGAAGTCAAAATAGACATTAACTTCTCACACAATTTTTCCATTCACTTCACTTCTCATTAAAGAAAGAGCGTACAATCAAAACTCTCTGTGAGCCAGCACAACAATGAAGTACAAAAATTAAAACAGCCACTAAATTTTTCCACTTACCACAAAATGAGCACACAACTCAGTCTGTTGATGGCTAAATGCACTTGTATTGCATAACCCAAGACACCTGAGCCATTTGGGCTTGCCTACACAGGAAGAATTTCAAATGATGGGAAGGGAGTTTCACAGAAGTAAAAACTCAAAAAACCAAAAACCCTCTGGCAATGCTTAAGAAAACTTCAGAAGGAACTTGCCACAAAAGACCCTGCGCAAAAACAGCCCAAATTATTTCTGTACAGAAGTACGTTCTACAGAATCGTTAGAGGGTTTGGAATGAGAACAAATCAGATAAATTCAGGAAAGTGCCCAAAATAGACATTTAATTAAATATGGCAACATCTTCATTATCCAAAATTAAGTTAATCAACATAGTTATGAAAGAATTTTTTTCATAAAGCTTTTATACCAAAAACTCAACAGAAAACAAGCTCATATCAAAGAGTTACTTTGAATATATACACACTTTTTAGGGTATTTTGAATTCACAGACATTCACACCTCCATCTGTTATAGCCACTGTTTGCAGTATCATCAATCTCTGAGTCTCAATTTCCTCAACTATAAAATTATCCTAAAGGCCCCTTCTGGCTCTATCATTATTATGTTCATAATAAAGATTCCTTACAAAAACAAGAACTAGAAGCATCAAATAGGTGAGAAAGTAAAACAAATATACATATGAGAATGTGAAGAATTGCTCAGTTATTTAGAACATGGAATATTTGCAGCAAGATCATTCAGCCTCCAACATACAAGAGACTATTATGTTACATAACACCCAAGAAACACAACTAGACCAGGAATAAAAAACAACCGTATCATCCAGATATCTACATGTTTCCTTGAAAGCAAACTGTACAGTAGAAAGATCCCTAAATAGGGAATCTGAGTTGTTTTCTACCCTCCATTATGAACTTTTTTGGATTGTTGGCATTCAACAAGTCATTTGGCCTTTCTGAGCCTTGGGTTCTTATCTATTTAGAGACCAAACATATGATCTCAAAAGTCCCTTCCAACTATAGTGACCTCTCAAGAAAAAGAAAAACAAAAAGCGTGCTTAAATTATATTTAATCATGAAAAGAGTTGCTCAGCTTCATGTTCAATATTCTATGTAAATATACATAACCATGTAGACCCTTTACTAATATATCAGGAATCCATAAAAATTCACTATCGCTTCTTCAGATTTGATGATTTCATATTAGTAACCACACAGAGAAGAATTATTTCAAGAAACTTTAAAATACATTAATTTTCCTATACAGACCTATAGGATATAGTCTAAGGTCAAAAAGGAGTGTCCAAAAAAGTCAACAGGTTTCAGTAATCATATTGTTTGTTATTCTGAGCTGCTCTATGAGTTACAGCATTAAAGCAGATGAGTCATCATGGTGGGATGTCATGCAACCAACTCAGCACTTTAGGCTCACTTGTTACATTTACTTTAGATACTTTTAAGGATTGTTATCTTTAAAACTTAATTTTGTTTTATAATCACATAAAATATTTACATGGTTCCAAAGTCAAATCTATAAAAAAACAAATTTGTTCAAAGAAGTCTAGCTTCTTCTCTATTCCCTCCATGCCCTTTCAAATATACGGCTGCAGACATAGAGAAGAAAGGGAAAAGCATTCCCTCTGGATTCAAATCTTGGGTGTATGACCTCGGATTGTGACAATCTCTCTAAACTTATTTCCTTGTGTCTACCATGGTGATAATTATAGAACCTACTTGAGAGAGGTGTTGTGAGGATTAAATAAGATCATGTATACAGAGTACTCGGCTTTATGAGGTCTCAGAGTAAAGACTAACCATTCGCAATTAGGCTCTCATTTGAGGCTCACCACAATGCTGGAGTACAGACACAGATTAGGAAATGAACCTGGAGGTGCTGCATCACTGACCTGAGGTCATGGAGCTTTAGGGCCAAGACCACGACTGATTTTTCAATCCCAGTACCACACCACAGTACTCATTCCTAAGATTCCAGGCTTCTTCACGTTCCATGCTCATCATATATTCCCTACAGACAGCACAGCGTGAAAAAGAACTTTCTTCCCACCCAGGGCAACTTCAAAAGACTCACTGTGTTCAGTGCATTGAGAGTGGTGTCATCCCGAGATGCCGCAACACAGCCATCTTCCGTTGAACCTCCATCACACATCCCTGCAAATGCTGCCATGCTCCTTGGAAGACAGGAAGGCAAAACATCAGTTCAGAAATGTTAACCCTCCATTTTCAGAGCATATTTTCAACTCAGGCCAAGTTCCAATACTACATGCATGATAAGTCAGAGTTCTCAGTCCTGCCTCTGCTCTTGCTAAAAAAAAAAAAAAATTTAAGTTCCTCTACAGTTCACCTTTCACTCACTCAGAAAGAGAAATGTTACTTTTACTCAGGTCCATTTGTGTCATTTCTTCCCATGCTTTATCAGAACTCAGATTTTAGCTTGAGGGCATGAATAATCTAAAACTATTTGTCACAACAGTTGCCTAGATTAGAATCTTTGGAGAGAAAAGTCTCCAGAAAACATATGAAATTAAATCCTCTGCAACTTTACTTCATTCCTTTCATGCTACAAAGAACTACCTTTAGGCAAATTACAAGTAAAAATGAGGGGCCGGCCTGGTGGCATAGCGGCTAAGTTTGCACGCTTCACTTCCATGGGCTGGGGTTTGAAGGTTCAGATCCTGGGGGCGGACCAATGCACCACTTGTCAAGTCATGAGGTGGCGGCGTCCCGTATAAAGTAGAGGAAGATGGGCACGGACGGTGGCCCAGGGCCAATCTTCCTCAGCAAAAAGAGGAGGATTGGCAACAGATGTTAGCTCATGGCTAATCTTCCTCACACACACTCAAAAAAGTACAAATGAGAGGTAAAAAGAATTCTTCGTAGTCATTCACTCCGCAGAAGCATTCCTATCTCTACTGTAAGCCTCCATGCGCTGCTGACCACAGAACAGTCCGAGAGAAAATTCAGTGGCCTGGCCTTGTTTTAGTGTTTTTGTTGCACATTGTTGATGCTGCAGTAAAGAGTCCCAGAAATCACTGCAGACAAAGGAAGGCTCTCTGCCTGCACTATGATGTGTCAGGGATAGATTTAAACTTCTCTTTTGTAGTTTAGGTATTTTTGTAGGTTAGCAAGTTCTCATGTAGGTAAGCCACAGAAACATCAAGTTTAGGTCAGACACCAACGAATAGTCATAAAGCAGAGAAATCTGTAATGGGATTTTAAGATGGGGTGAATGACCCAATTACTCAACTGTACTGAGAAGTATTGATAATTGCATGTCAGGCTTAACATGTTTTCCTTCTGAAGAGTTCTAAAATCTGATGTGGGGCAAACATCAAGAAAAAAGTGACTTTATCATGGTAAACTATCTTTTTCTGGTAAGAACAATCAAGGCTCTGATTATACAGGGTATAATAAAACTTAAAGTCAGAGAATGCCCACTATATAAATAAAATTTCAGGGGAAAGAAGAACGTTTATTGCCCACTAATCAGTTCATATGGCCTAACTCAGAAGGCAGATAGGGCAGATTCCTATTACCTTGCTGCCCTCAAGTACATAAGGAGGTCACAGTCATTAACTCCAGGCATCCAGACCAATTCCTCATGTTGGGTCACTGTGTCACCATCTGGAGAAGGGAATGGTTGCAAATCGGGAAGTTTGGCCTGTAAGATAGGGATAAAGAAGTCACAATCAAGGCACATTTAAAGAGCTGCCTCAGCAGGTAGGCCTTGAGAACAGATGCAGTAGCTTACTCTTTCTTTAGGCAGTAATGAAATAACAGAAAAATCGTGAGTCATTGAAACTGGCCTATAGCACATTTCGGGATCATTTCACCATAGAAGATTTCACAATGGACTGCTTAATTTCTACTTAAGCAACAGCAAACAGTGTCTAAGTAAACCAGTGCCAGCAGGATCCAAAGAGGGAAACAGAAACGGACATGTGTGAATAAAAAAAATAAAAACCAAAAAACATCTCAGGAGATAACAGCTCCTTGATAAAGAAGGGAAAAACACACACATTTCCAATATGACAAGTTTACAAAGAGACATATACAAACAAGGAAACCTCACCTAAGGATATTTGCTAAAAAATTCTATGAACTACCCTATTAAAATTAATGCTACTCTCAAGAGAGTCAATAACAATATGAGTCAAGGTCAACATCAAAAAAAGACACAGGGGGCCTGCCCGGTGGCACAAGCGGTTAAGTGCACACGCTCTGCTGCGGCAGCCTGGGGTTCGCCAGTTCGGATCCCGGGCGCGCACCAACACACCGCTTGTCAAGCCATGCTGTGGTGGCGTCCCATAAAAAGTGGAGGAAGATGGGCACAGATGTTAGCCCAGGGCCCGTCTTCCTCAGCAAAAAAAGAGGAGGATTGGCAGATGTTAGCACAGGGCTGATCTCCTCACCAAAAAAAAAAAAAAAGACACAGAATTGGAGTTAACATTAAAAACAGCTGAACTAAATGATGGTGATAGAAATTAGATGAGTAACAGCTTCAGGAGCAGAGGGTTGCTTGTGAAGGGGTAGGAAGGAACTTTCTGAGACGACAGAAATGTTCTATGTTAATAAGAATTACGGCAGCAGACTGAATAGTATACATAAGATATGAACAGTTCACTGTACGGTAAAGTATACTTCAATAAAAAGAATAAAAAAGTATGCGAAGAACAGTGCTCAACAACCAAGATTCTAAGTCACTTCTGGGTTAGAGATTCAAATACCTGTAGCATTTTCTCATCCTCACTCTGCTGGGACAGAGCAAGAGTAAGCAAGTACTATGATTACCATAACCATCAGAGACCTAGGAAAAGTCAACCATCTGCAAGACACCCATGTTCTTATTTTCTCAAATGATGAAGATGGACACATTAGTCTAATATTTTAAACTAAGAGCTGCAGTTAAAAAGTCCAATATCCACAGAACCCAGGCAAAAAAATTAAATGAATGAAGCAGACAGAGTATAAGGCAGCACTGTCCAACAGAAATAAAATGAGAGCCCCATATTTCATTTCAAATATTCTAGTGCCTCTGTTAAACAAAACACCACACCCCAATTTGGACCAGCCACATTTCAAGTGCTCAACAGCTACATGTGGCAGTGGCTCCCGTACTGGGTGCGCAGGTAGCAGGTACTGAGGAATGAGGGGAAGAGGGGTGAAGTGGAGAGAAACCTGCCCCATCCAGGGAATGCTGCCATGCAGGATTGAGAACCAGTGTTTGTACATCCTCCAATTTTTTCCAAAGTCCAGAAATCTTGACTTTTATGTGAAAGTTCATGGTTTTAAATGTTGGTTATTCAAGTTTTTAAAACAACTGTGTGGCAAAAAACAACATCAGTAGGCCATGCAGCTCTCAAGCCAACAGTCTACAACCTCTGCTTCATAGTAGGGGGGAATAAAAATAAGAATAAATCAAAGCCTTAAATAAAAAAAAATAATAATTATCCATGAGGGAGGGAGGGAACGCGTGGAGAGGACGGGGTAGAAGGTAGACTTTTTTGAACATACTTCGTTTGTATGTTTGACTTTGGAGCATGTAAATATTTTACATAATTATTTAAAAAATTAAGTTTAAAGAACAACAATCTCTTAAAAACTCTAAAGTGAAATGAAACAAATGCACCTAACTATGCTTTGAGTTGGTTTCTCTCTAGGAATGATCTCAAGTAACTTTAAGACATTAATTTGCCTATACAGCCCTAGTGGGATATAGTCTAAGGCCAAAACAAAAATTAACAATAAATTGTTTTCAATAATCATATTGTTTGCAGCAATGTGAGTATCGTTATTCTGAGCTGTTATATACGTATTAAGGGATTAAAGCAAATGAATAATTACGTTGGTGGTGTTTAAAAACAGGATTTGAGACGGAGCCAGCCCGGTGATGCAGTGGTTAAGCGCATGCACTCTGCTTCAGCAGCCCGGGGTTCACAGGTTCGGATCCTGGGCACACACCGACGTACCGCTTGCCAAGCCATGCTGTGGCAGTGTCCCATATAAAGCAGAGGAAGATAGGCATGGATGTTAGCCCAGGGCAAATCTTCCTCAGCAAAAAAAGAGGAGGACTGGTATCGGATGCTAGCTCAGGGCTGATCTTCCTCACAAAAAAAAAAGGATTTGAGACATGGGAAAAAGATACAGATATAGAGGAAAGAAAAATAGGGTTAATATAAGGCCTAAGTAAAAATTTGAACTTGAATTAGAAGTCTCAGTAAGAATTCACAATGTATTTTATCTTTAAAAAGAAAAAGAAAAGAAGGGATGGCCCCGTGACCTAGTGGTTAAGTTCGGTGTGCTCCACTTCAACAGCCCAGGTACGGTTCCCTGGGTGCAGGCCTACAGCACTTGTCAGTGGCCATGCTGTGGCAGTGACCCACATACAAAATAGAGGAAGACTGGCACAGATGTTAGCCTAGCACGAATCTTCCTCAGCAAAAAAAAAAAAAAAAAAAAAAAGGAAAGAAAAGAAAAATCATACTTCCTAATCTCTTTCCCGAAAAGGCCTGGAAATAGTAACCAACCCAGAAACAACAAACACCCTACCAGCCAGTCAAAAAAATGCCACTTCCCACTAAAATAATGAGGGCTCCCATGAGAAAAGGAGATCCAGATCTGGGGCAGGAAATGTACATGAGACATTAAAGTCATGTCATACCAGATAAAAAGAACCTATCAAAGACCACTAGGATGGAGTCAAAAGGACACAGCAGACAGCAGGAAGAGGCTCCTATTGGCCCGAAAATGGACAGTTTAACCATCAAAAAGAAAAACCGCAATTGGTTAGTAGATAGCAAGTAATTTTAAATCTCCTGGTGACCAATGGAAGATACTGGTGGACCAAATGAATATTTTGAAAATAGGTAAATAGAGGGAAAGAATCAAGCATTTACCTTGCCATTCCTACATGATTCAGGGAATCAAATAGTTGCTAAGGGAGAAGCTTCATTTATTCAGCTAATAAATGAAGGAACTACAGGATTAGACTAGCACCATTTTGAAATCCCTAATTAAACAGCAGATCTAACTAACAAGACATGGCTGCAAATCATTATTAAAAGAGAGACACATGTGCCTCCTGGTAGCCGTACAGAGCACCACCCATGAAGTATTCTTGCTGGGGGCAGGGGACCAAACTAGAAAGTAATTAAACCTCTAGATTTAATTACTAATTTTCAAGATATGCCAAGGACAATGGAACAAGTTTAATAACATATAAAGATGCAATCAGCCAAATCCAGACTGTGGGACATCCTATAGGACAAAACACTCAGCTTCTTCAACACTTACAATGAGGGAATAAGAGAAACATGAGAATTAAAAGCTATTTAAGACACATATCAACCAAGTGCAATGAACGGCTCTTATTTAGATTTAAATTTGAACTGTAAACACAAAGAGAGAGAGAGAGACAATTAAGGAAATCTGGACATAATGGACAGTTGAATATTAAGAAACTGCTAATTTTTATTAGCTGTGATATACCGTGATTGTGTTTTTTGAAAGAGCTCTTACCTTCGGAATATTTACAAGTAAAATGATACATTTGTGATTTTTTTCAAAATAATGGTGGGAGAGGTGTGATTGAGAATAAATAAAATAAGTTTGACCCTAACTTGTGAAAGCTGAATAATGAGGATAAGAGGGTTTATCATACTATCCTTTCTCTATTTTTGCATATATTAATATCATACCTAAGAAAAAAGTTAAAACTTTTTAAAAAGCAACTGTTGCCAATTGATAAAAGGGTTCCATTATATTTGATTCTCCCAAACATTTCCTTTTGAAAATAAAGCATATAGAATATACTTGAAGTCTGATATAAAATAAATATCTGATTTTAAATGAAAGTATACAAAAATCCAAGCACAGTAAATCTGTTCCTTTCCAGGAATTTAAGCATCTTTTACTTAAGAACCCCTTTTTCTGTTATGGTAGGAAAAAAATCTATAAAATAAAACTCTAGTGCAAAGATCTCAAGACACTGGAAACACATGGAGGAAGAAAAAACAGGTGAAAAGTACCGTGGCAAAAGAGAGCAGAGAAAGGAAGATGTAATCAAGTGGTACAAGGCAAGTACTCGATTACTTGATTAAAAATGTAACTATTGGGGCCGGCCCAGTGGCATAGTGGTTAAGTTCTCGCACTCTGCTTTGGTGGCCCGGGGTTCGCAGGTTTGGATCCCGGGCACGGACCTACGCACCACTTATCAAGCCATGCTGTGGCAGGTGTCCCACATATAAAGTAGAGGAAGATGGGCACAGATGTTTGCCCAGGGCCAATCATCCTCAGCAAAAAGAGGAGGATTGGCAACAGATGTTAGCTCAGGGCTAATCTTCCTCACCAAAAAAAAAAATGTAACTACTAGGCCTGAAGGCACACAAACCACAGTCAAGAGACGGTAGTCAGGGGCCGGCCCCGTGGCTTAGCGGTTAAGTGCGCGCACTCCGCTACTGGCGGCCGGGGGTTCGGATCCTGGGCGCGCACTGATGCACCGCTTCTCCGGCCATGCTGAGGCCGCGTCCCACATACAGCAACTAGAAGGATGTGCAGCTATGGCATACAACTATCTGCTGGGGCTTTGGGGGAAAAATAAATAAATAAATAAAATTATTTAAAAAAAAAAAAAAGATGGGCCGGCTCCGTGGCTTAGCGGTTAAGTGCGCGCGCTCTGATGCTGGCGGCCCGGGTTCGGATCCCGGGAGCGCCCCGAGGCACCACTTCTCTGTCCAACGCGAGGCTGAGTCCCACGTACAGCAACTAGAAGGATGTGAACCTATGACATACAACTATCTACTGGGGCTTTGGGGGGAAAAAACTGAATAAATAAAATCTTTAAAAAAAAAAAAAAAAAAAAAAGAGGCGGTAGCCAGACCCACTAATAGGCCACACCAAGAAAAGGGTTTATTTGAACAAGGCAGACACTCAGGGGAGTGTCCTCTCGCAGCTTCTCTCTGCTTGTCTCAGTTATAACCCTAGCTCTGCAATGAGAAGTGTCTTCTAGAAATTAGATGCCCTTGATGGTTTCTGTGTTTTGGTTTTAATATCCCTTCACTCCTTAATTTCTTTCTCATTACAGAGTTAAAATATGTCCTTAAAAATATAAATGACATACAAGAAATGCTCAAAATCTAGACAGAAAAATGAATAACTAGATAGACTACTAAAACCTCTACACCCTTATAAGGAATTGCCTGTGTCTCACATCTCTAGTATGCGTTGGCCATGGTGGTCAACTCCCCAACATCCATCCCAACTCAAATGACAGTCTGTGCCAATCATGCTAAACCCATTTTCCTCATGGTTTAGAAATGAACACGTGAGCCAACCCACAGCAATGAGATGTGGGGACTAATGGAGACCTTCTGGGAGAATTTTCCTTACTTCTAAGGGAAAGAGAAGGATGATCCCTTTCCTCTTCTCCACATTTGCTGTGTTTCATTCACTGAAAGATTCACTATGATTCTATATGCATTCAGAAAGGAGACGTGCTGCCAATTAAATTATAATCACACCAAAGAATGTACAATGAAGCCTGACATCAGAGATAATAAAACGTGAAGAAGTGTATCCCGGAATTGAGAAGTCCAGCTACCGGCGTAAGGAAGAAGCCAGTCCATGGGGCACAGCTGAGCATGAAGAGAACTGCAGAGAAGCACAGCAGAGCCCTGGTACTGTCTGACCAGGATGTGATGATACATGAGACCATAAACAGTTGTGTTCAGCCAGAGTTTTCTGGTCCTGCCCATCAAAGCATCCTAACTGATATAGAGATCAAAAAAAGAGATGACGGGGGCCAGCCCAGTGGCGTAGCAGTTAAGTGCGCGCACTCTGCTTCGGCGGCCCGGGGTTCACAGGTTGGGAACCCCTGGCATGCACCGATGTGCCACTTGTCAAGCCATGCTGTGGTGGCGTCCCATATGAAGTAGAGGAAGACGGGCACTGATGTTAGCCCAGGGCCAGTCTTCCTCAGCAAAAAGAGGAAGATTGGCATCAGATGTTAGCTCAGGGCTGATCTTCCTCACACACAAAAAAAGAGAGAGATGACAAACATGACACCAGAGTCCTAATAAATGGAATAAAACATGAGAGGGCACAGGTCACGACACAACAAGCTTCCGACTGACAAGCATCCTAACCATCTTAACTCTTCTGAAGGAAAGCGGCTTTAAAAAAAGTTCAAAGGCAAGTATGTGGTGACCAAATCTTCATCAACAGGTAATGGATAAACAAAACGTGGTATATACATAAAATGGATTATTCAGCCTTAAAAAGAAATTAAATTCTGATATATGCTACAACATGGGTGCACCCTTACAATATTATGGTAAGCAAAATAAGCCAGACACAAAGGACAGATACTGTGTGATTTACTGATATGAGGTCCCTAGTGGACTCAAATTCATAGAGACAGAAAGTAGAATGGTGGTTGCCAGGGGCTAGGGGGAGAGGAAAATGGAAAGTTAGTGTTTAAATGGGTACAGAGTTTCAGTTTGGGAACATGAAAAAGTTCTGCAGGTGGATGATGGTGGCGGTTGCAAACAATGTGAGTGTACTTAATGCCACTTAACTGTACACTTAAAAATGGTTAGAATGGTACATTTTACATTATGTATATTTTACCACAATTTAAAATGTATGTGGTGATCTGTGGGGGGTGGGAGGAACTCTGCATTTATATAAAAATTCCCTATAGCAATAACAACAGTTCTAAGTTGCTGCTCAACAGAAGGAAGAGCCAGCAGAATGACAGGGAAGAAAAAACCTATTCAAGAAGCTACTAAAATGTGCTTTACCTGATGGCTAGGACCAACACGAATTTCCCCCTGGGTACTGTTCAGCCTCCTGTTATGAAAAGAGCAAATTAGGTTAGCACAATATAGTTTTGACATAAACATTCACAGATTTTTCAAGGAAAGGAATTCTCTTCAATTAAATGAGGAATAACTCAGGAAGAATTAACTTCTCCAGGGCCGGCCCCGTGGCTTAGCGGTTAAGTGCATGCGCTCCGCTACTGGCGGCCCGAGTTCGGATCCTGGTCGCGCACCGACGCACCGCTTCTCTGGCCATGCTGAGGCCGCGTCCCACATACAGCAACTAGCACGATGTGCAGCTATGACATACAACTATCTACTGGGGCTTTGGGGAAAAAAAAAGGAGGAGGATTGGCAATAGATGTTAGCTCAGAGCCGGTCTTCCTCAGCAAAAAGAGGAGGATTAGCATGGATGTTAGCTCAGGGCTGATCTTCCTCACACACACACACACACACACACAAACAATAAAATAAAATTAACTTCTCCACTATTTCTAATGTTGCCCTGTACATGTACACTCCCCCACCCCCTACACATCTCTAAAACCTTTGTCTTCTAAAAACCCCACTACTGAAGGTTTGTGTCCTGAGTACCTATTCCGTCATTCTTTCATGCTGCAGAGAGACACACATTCCTATAGGACAATCCCAACAGATGTTTCTTCTTTTCAAAACATTTCAAGGTGCCCTATCATAAATCTTATTAAAATATAAACAAGATAACTTATGGTTCCTAGCACACACACTGGGTTATATATTCATTCATCAAATATTTATTAAGTACCTACTATAAGCTAGGAATTGTCTATGTGTTGAGGATAAAGCAATGACCAAAACAATGTCCTTGCCTTCTTGGAACTTATATTCTAATTTGGGTAAAAAACAAAGAAACAAATAATAGGTCAGATGATAATGAGGGCCAAGGAATTGAGTAGATGGTAAATGATGAAATATTTTTACAGTTCTTTACACAGGACAGTCAAAAAAGGCCTTTTAATAAAGTGAAACTTGAGCAGAGATGAAAGAGATATGAGGGAATGAGCCCAGCAGGTCTAGGAGGCGAAAGAGCTCATGTCATTTCTGTCTATGCCTGCCATTCTTATTGTACTTGGAATGCTCGCCCTCCCTTGCTCCAAATCCTAACCATCCAGGTGCCTTTTAAAAGCCACTGTTTCCATGAAAACTTTCTTGATCTCCTCTCCCTTTCACTCCAAACACCCCCAAAAGTGTCGCGTGTCTCCTTTTCACTCCTTCATGAAATATGCGTTGAATGTCTTTTTTGCCCCAAGCCTCGCACAGGGCACTTCCTGGGTGTACAGTGATGGACAAAGATTCCTGGGTGTACAGTGACGGACAAAGAAATACAGTCCCTGCCCTTCTGGAGCTCCACTTCCCAGCTCCCTGTTACCCTCAACTTTGAAACACAACTCCCTGTGGGCTATCTCGGAAAAACCCTTTCCATGCCCATTGACAAGTGTTTTACCGTCACCTCTGAATTTTCAACAGTACAGAGGAGAAGGTATTTGCATAGTGAGAGCTGCTCGATGATTATTTGTTGACTTGGACTGAGCTACGAGCATAAACGCAGCAGAGGAGCAAAGAGCGTCTTGTTTTTCTCCCGTGGATCCGATACCCCCACCCTTATGGTTGAAGTTGTTAAAATGAATTCTGGAAAACTATTATTTCCTTCAGGGACCGTGGTTGGGTCCAACACTTTCTTCTTTTAATCCAATAATTTTTCTCATGAAGAGTCTTATTTTGGCAAAGGTGGGCAGTAGATGCAATGAAGGAAGAGAGAAAAGTAACAAAAAGAAGACATGTGGTCCAGTCCTTCAACCTGGGGAGGTAGCATCCATCCCCAAAACACTAGAACAGGTCCAATCACTACATTCATAAGCACAAAGCATTTCAGGAGAAACAGAGGACAAAGTGCTAAGGGGAGTGATCAAAATTAGGCAGGCCTCAAGAGGAGACAGACCCTGAAGTGGTTAAGTTCCAAAGAAACTTTTGTAAGGAGGTAACAAACACAATAGCAGAACAAAACAGTGGACTTCCCAAGTGGGAATAAAACCCCACAGAGGCAGTAGGCTGAAAGGAAGAGATGTGGTGGGAGAAAAGCTTGCACAAAGTGCTGACTTTAACATACAAATCATCTTCATTCCTTTAGTAGGGGAATGGTATGTTGGAAAAAAAGAAGCTAGAAGATGGATTGTTACAGCAGGTTTACGTAGGAATTACGAGCTGCTGTTTTAGGAGGTAGGCAGAGGAATCAAATATGCCAGGAGGCTATTATAATCATGAGTACTTTAAGAAAAACAAGCAGTGTTCCCAACCACTTCCCTTCCAACTTGTCCCTTTCTGTTTCGTAACTAGCTGTGAGCAAAACTAGCTGCCAAAAGCTCTCTCCTCTATTTCTAAATACTTTCCAAACGTATGCCTGCCTACAAGTAGGTCTAGCCAAAACACATCATCTCAGAAACTTTCAGCCACAGCCCATCCAGTAACCTGTGCCCACAGCTCAACTTTCAGGTTCTTCTAGAAGGTCTATGTTATGCCAAGGTTTCCAAATGGTTGCGTATGAAAGTATTTCCCCATCACTGCTACCTACACTGCTAAATCCTTGATAATTCCAGGATAAACACTTCTGGTTCATTTTTGTTTTAGTATTTTTTTTCTTTTTTCTTTTTTGCTTTTTTCTTGTATTTTAATAAGCCAATATTATCATATTTAGCTCAAAAATGTGCCACAATAATAAAACAAACCCCTAAATACCTTATTGAATAGAACTATTTAATTCCACTTATTTGTATAAAAATAGGCTAATAATTATTAACACTGCTAATAATGATACAAATAAGACAAAAAATTGTCGGGCTATCTTAAGAGCATAAATTGGAAATTGTTTCTCTCATTTTTATGTTTATATCAATGAAGGGTACTAATAAGGTGAGTAGGTTAAAAAGCACAAAATAAAACAGAATCTTTTAAAAATCAATTTTTACAACAAAAGTACTTCTTAATCATATGCAACTTTGAAATATTAGGGTTTCATAGCAAGAGATACAACAAAGTTATTTTTGAACAGGATTAGGATCCAAGGTAAGCAGACAATGGCATTAGGCTATAATATCCAGAACCCCAGAATACAGAATACATGGTAGAAATACTTTTTAGGTCCAAGATAAAAAGAGGTAGATAGCAATACACCCATTAGAAAGAACTGGATGCATCCGACAGAAAAACTGTGAGAATATGAACCGAAGATGAAAGACAAGAAGTAGGCTTCATGGGAAACTGCCAGCATCCAGCTGTATCTGGAACCCATAGAACAATCATAAATCCTCCCTTCTTTTGACAGTCCAATCTCTACATTAAATCAAATGCTCCTCTCCTGCTGCCTCACTGTACCCTTCTTCCTGAATGCTCCTTTTGTGGTTCATACCACCCTATTAGAGGATGATACTCTGCTATGACTAATTTGGACATTTCCTACCTGCACCCACTGTGGAACTGTAAGCTTCCAGTGTACAGGAACTGAGATTTAATTCGTTTTTTGTATCCTCGAGCATCTCAGACAGTATCTGCCTGGCATTATTACGCATTCAGGACAAATGAAAAGTTCCTTGGTTGCATGAATATTTCTTAGACTACTAAGGTGTGAAACTTGACAAAAATCACCAGGAATAATTATTTAAATGTAATATCAACAGCTTGTAGAAAACACTCATAATCATCAAATGCTGACTACTATAGTTTCCCTTTTACTTACAGTAGTTCCCAAACTTTTTGGTCACAGAACCCCTTATACTCTTCAAATTACTGAGCATTCCAAGGAAGTTGTGTTTTTGAGAAATTTCAAAATATTTATTTTTTATTTTAAAATAAGCTCATTTTAAGGCTCATTTCAAAATAAGCAATAAGCTCATTACATGTTAACACATATTTTTATGAAAAACAATTGTATTTAAACAAGAAATCAGTGAAAACAGAGGCACTGTTTTACATTTTTGCAAATCTTTTTAATGTCTGACTTAGAAGACAGCTGGATTCTCATATCTGCTTCTACATTCAAACTTTTGTAATATGTTGTTCTGGTTAAAGTTTATGAAGGAAATACAGATATATAACTGTATATATGTATATATATAACCTCATACAGACATAGAACTGGAAAAGGGAAGAATATTTTAATAGCCTTTTTGATTATTACGGATATTCTTTTTGATACTACACCAAAGCTCAACAAGTGATCGTTTCTTAAAGGTTTTTGCACAATGTGAATCTAAAACCTTATCAATGATCTTCTGGACTCTTTTATACTAAAATCCATTAAAATGGTCTGTCTTGGCCTTTGAATGGACCTTCTATCCAGACATGATTTTGTAATGTCATGCATTGGTTAGATGGAAAATATTAGTTCACTAAGTTTTGCAGATCTTTCAAATATCAACAGAGCTCATTACACAATATTTTTTAAAAATCACATTCATTAAGATCACTACTCATCCCATAAGAAGAGCCTGTAAGTGTACAGAAGTTGTCAAGGTTAGAGAGTGGGTACAAGTTTTTCAAAATTCTAATTTTTACTTGAAAGCTCAAACCTTAGCAGTGGCAAATAACTATCAGTTGTTTTTTTTGAAATGGCAGGCTCACTTCATTCATTTTCAAGAAAATGCCTGCCAATTATTGAAGTCTGAATGACCACAGTTTGTCTGTCAGTTATTTTTCAAATAAAAATAGTGTTCCATAAAAAAGTGGCTAATTAAGCTTCTAACAAAAAATAATCTGTGTCCTTTGGTATGCAATAGAAGTATTGTATGTCACTTTCCACGCCATCACAAAGAATATTACAAAGACAGGAACTCAACGGTCGAGATTTATAAAATTAAGAATGGGGATCACAAACCATGCTTTGAGAAGCACTGATGATACATTCCGAACTTCAGAAAACACTAGAGGCTAAAATTCAAAAGGCCCCTATCCTAGAAGATATATAGTTTATCCTTCAATTTGTAATAATAATAGCTAATATTTGAGTACCTTCTATCTGCTCTAGGTGCTCTACAGTATTATCTCATTGCCATGTATTAATTCATTTAATTCATATTTTGATATTAATGAAAGCATTAGTAGTGATAGTCACAGAAATTCAGATCTCATTCTATCATGTGTTTAACACAACATAGCTAGCTACTAAAGAGTAGGGATGTACAGAGATTTCCGCTTGATGTACAGCACTGCTTAATTAACACAGTAGGTCTGGGCAAAGCCAGGGTTGCCATCAATTGAGGAAGGAAAACCCAGATCAAGACAGTGTAAATCCCAGTGAGGTCAGATAAAAGATACTATGTATGAAACAAGAAACCAAAGATGGAAGTTATATTCCAGGATAATGCAGGACACGTGTATGTACACCTTTAATCTTGCCTCAGGGTTTTCACCTATATTATCTTAAATTCAGGTGTCTTATATGGCAAACACAAGCAAAATAAAATACTAGTTGTCACTTATTAAGTGCTTTCTATTAAGGTATACATTATTCCCATGACAACTCTATGAGGCAGTATCTCCACTTTATAGATTATAATAACTACTAATTTTAACATTAAGAAAGCAACTAACATATACATTGAATATTTACTATGTACCAGGCATTTTGAGCTAAGCAAATTACATATATTTTCTTATCTAATCTTAAGGATGACCCTGTAAGGTAGGTGCTATTATTACCTGTCCAGATAAGGAAACTGAAGCTAAGAGAGGTTACAAGTTGCCCAAGATTACACAGCTACCAAGTGAAAAAACCAGGATTCAAACTCAAGTTTAGTTTACTCAAAACCCAGAGCTCTCAATAACACTCCCATATGGCCAAGTGACTAAGTTACTCAACCAAAATTACACAACTAATTACAAATGGAATCAGTATGAGAAGCTATATCCTTTTCCCTAATTTAGTTCTATGTTCATTTCCAGCATCAAAGCAAGACAAAATAATCAAAAAAAATTTTTTTTTAAGTTTGAAAATCATGTTAAAAGAGAAAACCCATCAGTTAAAGGCCAATTTATATAACATTGTCAAAATGACAAAATAGAGATGGAGAACAGATTAGTGGCTGCCAGGTGTTAGGAAAGGTGGGAGAGGGAAGGGAGTAGAAAGATCATGATGATGGAATAGATTCTGCTTACGGTGGTGGTTACACAAAGCTACACTGGTAATAAAATAGCACAGAACTATACACACATTGTACTAACGTCATGTCTGGGTTTTGATGTTGTGTTAGAGCTGTACACAATGTACCTATTGGGGGAAATGAATGAAGGGTAGATGGGAGCACCGTACAGTATCTTGCAACTTCCTGTGAACCTAAAAAGACTAAAAGTTTTTAAAGTCAAAAGAAGAGGTTAGCTGAGTGATGTATTACAGATAGACCAGGGATAAGACAGAAAGCCAGAGATGAGAAAAGCTGCTTAAATGATAGATTCCCTCAAAATATACTGTAGACAGCTGAACAAGTAACTGAAGAAAAAAATGCCACAGTTAACGAGCAATGAGATTCAAGGAATTAACTCAGGTCACATATTTCTTTTTCCCTGTGTTTACTAAAGCTCTTTGGTATGTAGTCATCCTTTTTGAGACATCTTTAACTGCGAATCACACTACAAAAAAAAAAAAAAAAAAGGAATTGTCACCATCCTCACTGGCAAGAAGGAATTTCTCTGTGCGGCTAACGTAAATAATAAATATTTTTCAAAAGAGCTGAGGCTCAGCCCACATCATTCTACAAATCTTTGCTTTGGAATATGAAAAAATAGTCCCAGAAGCCAAATTACAACAATAATGGTAAGTCATTGTGTTTATTCCTTGAGTATTAAAAAAAAAAAAAATATAGAAAGAAATTCATTGTATACGAAATCTGATACAAAAGAAACCGATGTAACAAAGCAGTATCCATGGCAACTACAACTTAATATTTCTGTCCTCTTCAGCTGCAGTGGATTAAATAAAATGACAAGATGTTCCCTTTGAAAAGTAACCTGTTACCATGGAAACATTTTAGTCTAAGAAGTAAACAGGGAATGGACAGAAAGGAGCAGGAAGCGTGCAACTGAATATCAAAAAGGCAGAAGCATCTATGCAAAGGAGATGAGAAGGCTGGCTGGCCAGATGCAGTGGGGGCTCCTTGAGAAGAGCGTACCAGCTGGAAACAAGAGCCTGTCCACACAAAATCACTTCTTCACCCTGAAAAGAGGGGACAGTGTGAGGGAGACAAGGGTCTGTGAACGTTCACTCAAGACACCCAAATATCTCTACGTGTTCGTGGTGATTGCTTAAGACAAAGACTTGAGTCTACAGGGGTAAAAGAGGAACAAGGACATGCGGTCCAGGGGAGAAAACATCAGCTGGTAGAACAGAGGCCTTTTACAGGGAGCTGGCATGACTTCCCATCATAACTCCAGACCTGGTCCTTGCCCCAAGCCCAGAACCTAAGAGCAGTATAGCTGTGGCCCATTCCCAAAAGACTGGGACTGAAAACTCTCAAATCAGACCCCTGCTCTGTGGCTAGTGTCATGTGTGACTAAAACCATTGTGAAATCTTCCTTTACCTATCTCTCAGGTCACAAGGCTCAGACAGCAGATAATTCTTATCTTTTCCATAGAGTATTGAGCAGGAAGACTGATACGAAACCAACAGAAAGAAGACTCTAGAAACTCCACCTACTAGCTCATTCAGAAAGTGACCACAGAAACAGTCTGTGGGTCCGGACAAAAGACATCAAATTTTAGGAATATCAAAAAGCAATTTATCAGAATCACTTCTTTTTAGAAGGGTTGTGGGCAGGAGTGAAAATGAGGCTGATAAGAAGGAAGACGAGAACAGCATGCTGGGATTCCCAGATTTCTCCAGCATGAACACATATTTCTAAAGCAGTCTTTAACAAGTCTGAAATTTCTTTAAAGTCCAACATAGTATCTTAAAAATCCAGGTAAATTTTATCTCCTATTCCATAACATATTCCCATTCATTTTAAGATAGAAAAGAGGGCCGGCCCCATGGCTTGGTGGTTAAGTGCACACAATCCACTGCTGGTGGCCCAGGTTCGGATCCCGGGTGCGCACCGAGGCACCACTCCTCCGGCCATGCTGAGGCCAAGTCCCACGTACAGCAACTAGAAGGATGTGCAGCTATGACATACAACTATCTACTATGGCTTTGGGGGGAAAAAATAAATAAATAAAATCTTTAAGATAGAAAAGAAACTGCCCTACATCTGAGTAAAACCGTTGTTTTTGTACAACCTATCAGGATGTCCCACGACTTTGGCACCCTACTACTAGTAGGGAAGGGCTGCTATATACACCTGAGTTTAGATGCTTAGGTGCAGGGGAAAAGCAAAGACTTGACAGTCAAATGAACCTGGATTAAAATTTCTATACCAAGGTTTTGTTAGCTCAAAGCGTGATCTTAAAGACGCAATTTAATCTCTCTGAGCCCCAGTTTCCTGATCTATGACATGAACATTCATAATGTCTAGTTTGCAAAGTTGCTATAAAAATAAAAGATGATCTACGAAAAGAAGTAGGCACAGCGCCTGTTAGGCAGTAGTTATTACTATTATTAGCTCTAAGTACTGGCAATAAGTGAGAACAGGAGCTAATTCCTCTATTATGAGTTCTCAAAGCACCATCTGCCTCTCTTCGGCCCTTATCATAGTCATGATTTTATATTTATTTTGTGTAATTATTTTTTCGATGGCTGTCTTGCCCTTTAGACTGAAAGCACCATGCGAGTAAGGAACCAAGTCTGTTTTAGTTCACCATTATATCCCAGAGCTGACTGGCATTCACTAAATATATTTTAAATGCATAAATGACTCCAATATTTTAACTCAACTATTTAGCCATAGATAGCAACTAAGTGCTTTGCTGCAAAATTAAGTCAAGTCACCTGTGACAGAAGACTAGCCCTCCAAGCAAAATTAATCTGAAACAGGCTTGATAAACTACCCCAGAGGAACAAAATTCAGTATTTATTTAAAAAAATAAAAAGAGAATCAGTCAATAGGTGAAAGAGTTAATGTTTCAAATTCAAACACAAATGCAAAGGTCAAGACAGGAATTCATCCAAAATCCAAAATCATACCATTCTAACTTTTCTCTGAGGGAAGGTTCCTTGGAGACCATCTGATCCAATCTTCTAGCTTAACAGAACAAACCAAGGCATGGGGAGATAAAGGTGCTCTTTCAAGGGGTCAGTGAGTTAATTACAGAGGAGTCTAGGCCACAGAAGCAGCTCTCCTTCCACAGGGTCCCCCTAAATATAATTCAAAGTTCAGAACTAAGAATGTAGGCACTGGCTGAGGAATAAATTTCCATGCTGACAATTAGATGCAGTAAATATGGTCTTATTGTTACACAATAACATGTAACATAAGAAAAAAAGTGGTAAAAAAAATTTTTTTTGAACGTGTGAGAAAGGATCTAGTTTCTTTTTTTTCTAACTCGAATGTATTTATTTATTGTTTGTTTGTTTATTGCAGTAACATTGGTTTATAACACTGTATAAATTTCAGGTGTACATCATTATACTTCTATTTCTGCATAGATTACATCATAGAAAGGATCTAGTTTCAAAGCAATACAATGACCTTGCTCCACTGTTTAAACTTCTTATTTGTCTGACTTCTGTTTGTCTGCATGTCATGCAGTAACATGCTACATATCTGCCCATGGCCTATGACGCCATCCCACCTCAGGCTCCTCGTGGGTTTTACTGTTGTCACCTGCTGTAAAGAAGGAAACGGCTATAAGGACCACAGCCCAACACAGAGCTGCACGAACACATAGATGACGCTTTATAAAACAAACACTTTTTAAACCCCACTGTGATTGAAATAGTTTATAAAGCAGCAGTATTTGAAGATTAAGCCGATCTCCAGACCAAAAATGTTGCTGGATTTCTGCACACTGAAATCAAACAGGAATGTAGTGTCCCCAGAAAAAGAGGGACTTTGGACCAAGTAATAACGTCTACAGTGCACGTCTAAATGTCTCTTTGTTCCCACCGGGATTCTCTGGGAAATGCCATAAAAAATACGACCATCACCTTATTCCTCTTTACTGTAGTGGTGTGAACATGGGAGG
Source organism: Ceratotherium simum simum (assembly GCF_057802395.1). NCBI lineage: Eukaryota > Metazoa > Chordata > Mammalia > Perissodactyla > Rhinocerotidae > Ceratotherium > Ceratotherium simum. The sequence goes on along the minus strand of NC_141921.1, from coordinate 44,580,921 downwards.
AGAAGGAGGAGGACGCAGAGGGGGCAGCAGCGGTGGTGATGGCAACACAAGCATTAACACACATACATCCCTCCTGCTATATTAGAGAAAATGGTAAGAAAAAAACAATGTTTAATGCTGAACACACCAAATGTTACATGACATGGAAGTAAAACTTCTTTAAAAAAAAATTCAAAACGAGTAGAGAAAAATATAAACAATCAAAGAGCATAAGAAGAAAGGAGATCAGTAAATGGTGGCTAAACATACTGGTCACTAATTTAATTACCATAATTTCTAACACAATTCCTAATATTGTCTTAGTTGAATAGGTCGACCAAAAAATACGGATGTTGTTGAGATAACCATACCTACATGCGATTGTAGACTTAGCCTTTGAATTAATAACAATAATGCACTGAGCACTATGTGCCAAGCACTTTCATACTGTTTTCATTCCATCTTTATAACAACTGTGAGAAACAGTATTTATCTCCATAGGACCAATGAGAAAACTGAGGTTCAGAGGAGAGAAGGAACTTATCCAACGTTACAGCTTGTCCAGTGTCACTTATTAGGTGGAATTTGAACCATACCATCTAGCTCCAAATCTAATCTTTTCTCTTACCATAGATGCCATACATTTATTCAATGTATTTATGCTGGAGGCCCATTTGTCACGCACTCTACTGGAAACTGAGGCTACAAGAACAGACATGATCCGTGCCCCAGAAGCTTAAAGTCCAATAGAGAAGACAATCAATTAGGCAAATAAATGTAGAGTTCAAAGAACTTGGATACAAATAATGTCTAAGTATCCCAACTGAATTAAAATGAACTGTTTTAGCTTAGACCCAAAATATCATAGAGGATACAACATGAGACTAGATTAGTTTTATTTCAGATCTGCTTTAAAGATATGTTCAAGAACCTGTACCCTCCCCCATCAGAAACTGCCCAACACAGATGATTATCAGTTTGGGAGGAGACTCATGAATGCACACATAATTTCAAGTCTCCCTTTAGCCTGTATTTTCTATTTTCTCTCTCATTCTGTTAGACATTTGTTTTATAGCTTTAGAATGAATGCCTCTCTGGTGGAAAGACAACTCGGTTCAGTAATGACCAAAAAGTAAAATGGAAAAGGAAAAATTAATTCAGAAGGAAAAAAGATCAGGAATAATAAACAACTGGAGAATCACAGACATGGTGAGCATCAGGTCTGGGGTGTATCAGAGTCTTCCAATTCATAAGCTAACAAACCAGACAAGAATTTAGGAAGTAGCCAAAAGCAGAGCTATATTATGAGCAGATTCACAGACTGCAAAATTTATGTCGACAAAGGAACATTTTAAATAGATTCTGATTCAAGAGTCTAATATAATGACAAGAAAAGCTAATAACAGGATAATATTTTGGTCAACTTTTACTTTTATATTCCTTTGGAAACTCACACTATCTATATTCACCAACATTTCCTGATACTCGGAAGTACAACAGGAGGGGAGCAATAAACCAAAATGAAACTAACTGGCATCTTCTCAATGTCCAAGCTACACAGACCCTAGACAACCTCACCAACCAAGAGAATACCTTCCCACGTGCTGTTCCTTCACCACTACCACCACCAGGCAAGCATAGAGGCCCTACAGCAGGAGATGGCTGGTCAGGAAATAACATTCCAAAAATATTTTCCCAAGACAGGAAAACATAGAACAAATGCATATCACACAAAAAATAGCTTTAGTGACTTACTTTATTGGATTTGAAACACGGAAATTCGACTCTTAACAACAACAGGTTTCCATGGATCACAGTAGTAACTACAAGTCCTTGCCATCTAAACAGGTGGCTGAACACAAGCTCCACAAATGCACATTTATATTAGGCCAGGCCAGGCCAGCCAGACAAGTGGGAAGAACTTTACCAGAACTGATTCAGCTACAAGTATAGCTTCTTGTTCACATTTTACTTCCTAAATGTAAAAAAAGTTTAAGAAGAATTAAAGATCCTAGAACAGAAAGGCAGTTCCACAACTGTTTTCCTAACATTCTCCTGAATCGAACAATGGGTTCACTGAAATGAGTCTGAAACTTTAGTCCTACAAGGATCCCACATGTGAATGACCAGCAAATACTGCAGCATCCAGCTCCTCTTGTCGAGAAAGGGTAATTTTAGACTTACAAGAGAGAAGCAGAAAGGAAGAGTAAATGTGCTTCCAAATGGAGTGAAATAAGACAAGTTCCCGAAGCAACACAACATAAATAATAAAGGCACTAACTCTAAATTATCCCTGTATAATTCGTCTCCTTAATTGCAATCCCAAAATTGAACCTCTTGGAAGCCACATTATATACTTCAGTAGTATTTTCAGTGACTAGAATTCACTATTAGCCTTCCTAAAAACTTTCCACCAAAATCAGGGGCCTCCTCTGATAAGAGTTGACCATGCACAGCTCCATATTCATATTATACAACAAAGAGCTTCCATGAAGAATTTCTCCCTGTATCATCAATGTATAGTAAATTTCTTCCCTATCCTATGGGAGTTTTTCAGTTGTACATTCTTCTACATTGTATGCTTCCTTTCTTCCTCACAAATGCACAAAACTTAAGTGTCACTTCAAAATTTTTTCCAACTTTCATCAGAAGAAAAAAGGGGAGAGGAAACAAAGAGGAACAACTAATATAATTCAAAAACTTCATATCTACTTGGGTAAGAATTCAACTTGCCATAAATCTGCTTACTATGACTGGCTCCCTCAGTTAACCATGGTAAAAGCCACCTGTCTGAGCCCTGTCTGCAAACAGGACACACAAAAAGCATTAACTTCCCCTCACAGAAAAGACTAGTGTCCAGTCCCATCAAGCAGTGGGCACAAAACCTGGCCTTGCCAATGCCTCCACCTTCTCAGGCATCAACTCCTCTTTTTACACCTCTCCTTTACAGAATTTTCAAGTCACACAAAAAAATACACATACACAACAAATGCCATCTTCTGCTAAAATAAACAAAATAAATAAACAAAATACCTGGAACTTCAACTTCTAACATAAAATCACTATGTACAATGTTTTTTAATTGCCAAGAAATTTTCCATAAACTCCAAAAGAAAGAATGGATACTTCCTTTTGAAACAATACAAAATGGTGTGACATAACCTTTCATTTCTGAAAAAAACTATTTTAAGGTGATATTGCTGCAACCATAATCCACAACTGTTTCCTGCATATGTCAAAACATATGCACTATTTCATTTTCAGACTTCAGAACAAGATCACAAGAATTATAATTTGCTCTGGCAAACAGGCTCTCAATCAAAACAAGTTCCACCCACCTTCAAAGCAACCAATAGCTGCCCACCTAACACCCTTCCTAAAACATCCAAACAGAGCTGCTCTCGGGCCCAGGCATTCCCTACCAGCCACACGGCAAGCAAGCAGCCTGCAGGTTTGCTCTGCAGGTGTGCGGAGGCCAACAAGCTCAGCACCAGGCACCCAGCAAGACTCAGGTTAGAACCACACCCGGAGAGGAAGGGGTGAGGGAGAGGGAAGAGGACAGGGACAGAGGGACCCACAATACTCTCTATTTGCTTAATGCACCTCTGGGTAGACCGCATTCTCAGCTTTGATTTCACGCTTCGCAACACCACCTACATGACCAGCCAGGGCTGAATTAAAGGCTCTCAGGATCATGCACTGTGAATGATGAAATGATTCATAAACATCTTCAGAAGTGAGAAAGAGCAGCAAAAACCGTCACTGTTTCGGTGAGGCCAGAGGAAGATAGCCTACCTGCAGGGGCTGAATGGATCATCCATGACTAACAGAGGCTCTGGTGAGTCTAGCTGAATCCCTGAACCTCTACTTACTGGTAAAACTCTGCCCTCTTCTACTCTTTAACAACTCAAAATGGAGGCACATGCAGTCTGAGAGACCTCACAGAGCTTTCACTGAGCTTGTGCTATGACCTAAGCCTTCACGCAGAACGCAGAAACTTCCCCTCGCACTGACAGGACTGAGCATGTGCTGTGACCCTCCCTCATCCATACACTGTCTCTCAACGCAATCCATCTCAACCCTGCTGTTTCCGTAAATAAAGCCCAGCCAACAGACTCTGCAGCTTCTCCCTGCATACCAAGCTAGTGTGCAGGGAAGTGGGGCCTTAGAAGGGGGATCCAAGACAGCCAACACCAGGGAACTCGGCAAGCCGAGCCATCAGCCATCTAGAGGCTTCAGATAAATGCCCTGCTCTGTCAAGACAACAGCAAGTTTTGTCTTGTCTCTCTTTTTTTTTTTTAATATAAATTGTGGTTTTAAAAAGCAAGATCTTCAAGAAGAAATAGAATCAAAAGACACAGATATGAATGACTACATATAAGACTAATTAACAGAAATACTGCAGCACATTTAAAAACATAGTAGTGACTACTTAAGGGGAGCAACACTACAAATTTCTTTTTGAAAACTTTAAACACTTAGAAAAAGGCCACACAAACTGTCACAGCTACAAGCGCAGTGTAGATGATAGCAAGCAGAGCATCTAAAGAATATTGTATTTTATGCAAAGAGCTTCATCTCTATTAGATAAAAAGTTCTAAAATTGCCTAAGTTATAAATAAAAACATTTCCTAAAGTGATACTAACCATCAGGTATGTCTAGCTTGAAGAATGTACTTCTAACAATAAGAAGGGCAGGAGGGTTCAAATCAAGAGGTCACGAACACCCTGCCACAAATACCCCAGCAACTAAAAACCTCAGTTGAGGTCTCCTGATTCAAAACTCTAGGCAACTCTTTATAACATTCCCCATAAACCTAAATTCACTTAAAATTTACAAAAAAGATTTCTAAAGCCACATAAGAAAGGCCACCCGATCCTAGTCATACTGAGCACTACAAAGCATTCATATTGCTCACAGTACCAGCACCAAGACGTTTTCTGCCAAAATCCTTAAGAACACTTTCATGCCCACTCCCCCAAACTCCCCCTCCAACAAAGGACATACTGGGCTGTCAGCTATGTACGAAATCCTAGTTCTGGGTGTGCATGTAGGCTTAGTTTCCATTTGCAAACTAAGAGATGATTCTATATATCATTACTTAACTACAATTAAAAAGGAAAAGGAAGACCTTGAGACTCCCCAAAATTTAAAAAGGACAAGATAGAGTAGGAAAGAGCAGTGCAATTCTGTTTCCCACAAATATAATGGAGTGTGAAAAAATTAAAACCTGCTTAAAAGAGTACTCAGTGTCCTCAAGATTTCTAAAGTAAATGCGGCTGCCATTCCATTTCCTTAGTACTCCTGTTTCTGCTATCAAATAAACTAAACTCTGAGACTATGATTAAATAAAAAACTCGCACAGTGCTAAAAATGTAATTTACATAACATAAGAAATGCCAAATACACTTAAGTTTTACGTTTGACCCAGCACATGAAGCAAGTATATACAGCTTTGAAGACCATTTTCCCTATTGGTATGTAAGATAACATGTCTCCAGAAGTATGTGACTAGAAACAGTCTAGACAAAAAGACTTTCTAAACACAAGAGCAATTGAATTAGCCAAATAGCATGAATAAGACCACCAAAGTATTTCCTTCAAAAGTGCATTTTTAAAAAAACTACAAAACCCTTTCACATAGAAAATGGTCACCTGGAGAAATCAATATAAAATAATAATTTAATAAATTCATCATTACTCTGAAAAACCACAAAACTGTTCCACAGAACACAGCATAAAAACAGTTGTTGTGATAGCAAGTCAAGAAACGTGGACTATAATTTTGGTCCCACAAAATGGCCTCAGTGACACTAAGGGCAAGTTACCAACATCCTATGGCCTTTTTTCTGTAATACTGGATCCCAGGAGCAACCCCAGCCTATTTCAACATCCTCTTCATTGTCTTTCCTAACACTGTCATCTCACAGCTGTCCTTACGTACCACTTGGACAGATTCCTGTTCTCCTGTCACCCCTCAGTGGCAGCACACCCCAGGGCTCAATCTTGAGACCTCTTCTCTTTCATCCTCTTTTGCATGGAGAATTCATCCACTCTACCACAATTCCAACCAGCTCCCCTGCAGATACCTCCCTACTGGGAGCAGCCTGGAAACCTCAGAGAATTTTGTTTTCCTCTTGCTGCACCATTACTAATCACAGCTTTTTCTGGGGTACCTCACTTCTCTTAATAGATGTTAAGCTCTTTGGCGGCAAGGATAGTATCAGTCATCTTTACTGGAACCACCTAACCCTCTTATTTTACTTTATTTTTTCATTGAGGTCATATTGGCTTATAACCCTGTGTAAATTTCAAGTGTACATTATTATATTTCAGTTTCTCTATAGACTGCATCGTGTTCACAACCAATAGTCTAGTTTTTATCCGTCATTATACACATGTGCCCCTTTATCCCTTTCACCCACCCCCTCACTCGTTTCTCCTCTGGTAACCACTAATCAGTTCACCTCATCTATGTGTTTATCTTCCACATGAGGGAAATCATATGCCAACCCTCTTAGTTTGTAGCAACTCAAAAAAAATACAAGTGATGCACTGAGAAGCTTATATAGTATTCCTTGGCCAAAAATTACATAACCTAAATTTAATCATGAGGAAACATCGAACAAACTCAAATTGAAGAATATTTGACAAAACTGGCTTCTATTCTTCAAAAATGTCAATGCCATGAAAAATCAAAAAAGGCTAAGAAACACGTTATGAAAACAAAGTCAAAGGATATCAAAGAGATACAACAACCAAATGTCATTGCATGATAATGGAGGAAAATTATTATGAAGTTCAATATCAGAGAAACTGGCAAATATTTGAATATAGACTATATGGTACTATACCATTGTCATCTCTCCTGATTTTGATAACCATACCATGGTATGTAAGACAATGTCCTTGTTCTTGGGAAATACACATTGAAATATTTAGGGGGAAAGAACCTTGATGTCTGCAATTAATTCCCAAATGATTCAGGAAAGCAAAATACTATAGAGAAAATAAGGAAGCAAAGATGGCAAATATAGAGAATACTATGGCAAAAATGGAGATAGTAAAGCAAATCTGTAATAAAGTTAAAAAGACAATTAGTATATAATATAAAATCAATAAAATAAAATAATAAAGCAAATATTACAAAATGTTAACAACTGGTGAATTGAGTGAAAGATGTATGAGAGTTCTAGGTACTAACTTCATAACTCTTCTTTACGTTATGTATATAAAATTCCAAACTGAAAATTTAAAAATATATAAAACAAAAAATACTTATACTAGCCTTTAATCATCAGTCCTCATGGAATCTGGAGAATGGACCACGCCAGTGGCAATGAGTGACCTGCCTGGCTACCTGCTTCCATACTACTCAGATCCCCTGAATCCACTTAATACCCAGCTCCAAAGTCAGTCCAACCTCAGAATATGAGATTAGTCCTCTTCCTCGTCAATAAAAATCAAGGAGCCCTGAAACCTAGTGGCTTGATAATTAAATAAGCCAATGTGCACCTTTAACCATAAAATCCAATTCTAGAAATGTGCTCTGTTTCCACTGACCAAGCCGTATCTTACACTGAGGACACCCTGGAACTCTACTCGGTATTTATGGGCCTCTAACACCTGGGCCTTGTTTTTTCCTCTGGTTGCCCTGAACACTAGACACCTCCTTACTGCTGCTGACTACCTGCCTAGACCTCACTCCTGCCACATTTCCCTAACCTGTTATCTGGCTGCCTGCAGGGATATGCATATACACCTTGCACACGGGGTGCCCTAGTGTTTCCTTCTATGGCGTATCGCTATGTCATCCCAGAAGTCCTGTGATCCCAAGTACATCTACATTGTCTCTGGATCCTAGACCTCCCTCTCTCCTCCAAGGAATGCCTATTGAACAACAGGTGAGGGATTAACACTTCTGAATAGATTAAAAGGGAGCTGAGCAGGTGAACTGAATATACTATACTAATTCTGGATAGTATACTGTACTGGATTCTTTCTAAAATTAAAAATGTTTATTATGGGCCGACCCCGTGGCTTAGAGGTTAAGTGCGCGCGCTCTGCTGCTGGCGGCCCGGGGTTCGGATCCCAGGCGTGCACCGACACACCGCTTGTCCAGCCATGCTGAGGCCACATCCCACATACAGCAACTAGAAGGATGTGCAGCTATGACATACAACTATCTACTGGGGCTTTGGGGGAGGAAAAAAAAAAAAATGTTTATTAAACAAAAACTATAATACTTATTTTTTAGTGAGTAGAAAATTTATGTTTATCAAAGGTACAGTAAGCTGCAGTATGGAAGTGTCCTAGGTTTTATTTTAAAGAGTTTACTACTTGCCAGAAATAGAAAAATGTCTAAAATGTTTTATTTACTAACAAGAAATTGTAAAGCAAAAACAGCAATGAAAACTTAATAGGAAACTCTAGGAAAAAAACACTTGTTGCAAAAAAGATATTCTCTTTGACTTTTTTTTTTTATAATTTTATTATTTTTTCCCCCAAAGCCCCAGTAGATAGTTGTATGTCATAGCTGCGCATCCTTCTAGTTGCTGTATGTGGGACGCCGCCTCAGCATGGCCAGAGAAGCAGTGCATCGGTGCGCATCCGGGGTCCGAACCCGGGCCGCCAGCAGCGGAGCGCGCAAACTTAACCGCTAAGCCACGGGGCCGGTCCATCTATTTGACTTTTAATTAGTACTAACTTCACACCAAGAGAAGGGAAGCTTTCAGAAATAGTTTAAATTTTATTTTCTAATTGTTCCTAGTATATGGAAATAGAATGGAGTTTTATATATATTGATGTTACATCCAGCAAGCATAATGATTTATCTTATCAGTTCTAACAATTTGTTCACATTTTCTCAGATTTTCTATGGTAAAAATTATTACATCGTACTAATAAAGGTTCATTTCTTCATTCCCAATTCTCACATATTTTCTTTTCCATGTCTTAAGGGACAGGGGAATCCTTATATTGTTTCTGATTTTAGAGAGAATACTTCCAACACTCTGCCCTTAAGTATGGCACTTGCTGTAGGTTTTTGGTAAGCATTCTTGTCAGAATAAGGAAGTTTCATTCTACAGCTAATTTGCTACGAGTTTTCCCCCCAATACTGAATAAGTGTGGAATTTTATCAAGTACTTTTTCTACATCAAGATGATTGTATATTTTTTCTTCTTCAATATGTTCAAGTGATAAAATATGTTAACATTTAAATTATTATTAAACCATTCTTACACCCTATGAACAACGTGGACAAGTATATTTTTAATGCTTTAACAGACTCCATTTTCTAATATTTTATTTAAACGTTTTACATGCATGTTCTTAAGACTGACCTATAAATTTTACTTTTTATCTGGTTTTGGTATAAAGGTTTTACTGGCCTCTTAAACTGACTCAGGGAACTTACATCATCTTTCTCTCTTCTCTGGAACACAGGTAGAATTCACCTGTAAAGTGTGAGTCTAATTTTTTTTTCTTTTTGGTCTATTGAGAAGAAAAGGAGTGCCCTGCACAAATTATGAAAACTGGCTTTAAAGAAAGAAGGCATGCATTTTTACCCACTTCCTCTTTGGCTACCATTCCACTGTCACCTTAAGCACAAGGTAGCAGCTGAAATTAAGGACAGCAGAGGGTGGGTCCCTGATGGTAGTGGAGCCCCAGACCAGCCTAGGATTGTTTCCCTTCAAACTTTGCTTCCATGTGAGAGAAGTAAAATTCTATTTTGTTAGAGTCCATTTTTTAGAGAAGTAAAAGTCTATTTTATCTATTAAGTCTGTCGTATAGTCTCTTTCTTTGTTTTTTTTTTAATTTTTTTTTATTTATTTTTTCCCCCAAAGCCCCAGTAGATAGTTGTATGTCATAGCTGCACATCCTTCTAGTTGCTGTATGTGGGACGCGGCCTCAGCATGGCCGGACAAGCGGTGCGTCAGTGCGCGCCCGGGATCTGAACCCGGGCCGCCAGCAGCGGAGCGCACGCACTTAACCACTAAGCCACGGGGCCGGCTCTATAGTCTCTTTCTGATAGCTCTAGTTTTGAAGATCTTAGGTGTGTTTCTCATCTGTTATTTTATCTGACTCGAGTTAATGGCAACATTTTGTAACTTGTGACAGCAAGCTCAGCATTCAAAGATACTTTATCTGTAGACATCCTATAGGTTCTTGAAAGAGGGCGTGACCATCCAAAAAAATTTTTACATATACTTCTGTCAGGTGTCCTGGGTGGCTCACTGGCACAAGACCTCTTTTTATATTATCTTCTCATCCTGGAGTTCTCATATTTTTCAAGCGTGTAAATTCAAGCCCCAACTGTCATGGGGGCAAGGCCCAAAGTTATGAACTAAAAGGAGAATTCTCGGGGGCCGGCCTGGTGGCGTAGCAGTTAAGTTCACGCGCTCCACTTCAGCGGCCCGGGGTTCACCAGTTCAGATCCTGGGTGCGGACCTACTCACTGCTCATCAAGCCATGCTGAGGCCGCATCCCACATAGAGCAACTAGAAGGATGTACAACTATGACATACAACTATCTACTGGGCCTTTGGGGAGAAAAAAGGAGAAAAGGAGGCAGATTGGCAACAGATATTAGCTCAGGGCCAATCTTCCTCAAAACAATAAAATAATAAAAAATAAAAATAAAAAAAGGAGAATTCTCCCTGTATTCTTCCTCTTCTCTTTTGGGTCCAGAGTCCCAATCCCAAACAGGTTTCCCTGTCACTTCCCTCTGTAGTTCCAGATATGTTACCTAGTTCATCCTTTCACCAAAAGAATAGACCTTTGATGGACCTAACTTTGTACGGTGCTCTCAGTTCCAACTCCCCAACTCCTTGAGATCAAGGCCTCATCTCCTGTACCTGCTGGGTGTTAAAACCAAAGGCCGCCAGCAGCGGAGCATGCGCACCTAACTGCTAAGCCACGGGGCCAGCCACCTACAAATATTTTTATAAACGTTTAATGACAAGGTATTATGTTCATAATACAAGATGGACTAATAAAGGAATGCATGATTATATGTATATTATGTATAAACGATATTTTATTTATTTATTTTGTGTGTGTGTGAAGAAGATCAGCCCTGAGCTAACACTCATGCCAATCCTCCTCTTTTTTGCTGAGGAAGACCAGCCCTGAGCTAACATCTATTGCCAGTCCTCCTCCTTTTTTTCCCCTTTTTCTCCCCAAAGCCCCTGTAGATAGTTGTATGTGGTAGCTGCACATCCTTCTAGTTGCTGTATGTGGGACGCCGCCTCAGCATGGCCGGAGAAGTGGTGCGTTGGTGCGCACCCGGGATCCGAACCTGGGTCGCCAGTAGTGGAGTCCGCGCCCTCCACCGCTAAGCCACAGGGCCGGCCCCCACAATATTTTAATTATAAACTTAATACATACTCATACACCTATACATGCCCACACAGATGTATATTCAAAGAAAAACACAAATATAGGTTATAGAATTATGTATCATTTCAGTTTGCTTCATTAACTTCTGTATTTCTCAAGTTATTTTCTAGTGAGCGCATGTCGTTTTCTTCATTAGAAAAACTAGAACTTATTTTCCAATACAGCCCAAAGAAAATTAAGTTGTATATCAATCAATCTATGATGACATTACGGAAGTTAAGAGCACAAGCTATGGAGTCAAAGAGGCTTCGGATTTCCTGTTTACGACCTGTATGCCCTAGGTGGTTATTTAATACAATATCAATTTCCTCATTTATAAGATAAAGATAACACCAAACTCACTGAGCTTTTACGGGAATTAAATAAATTAAATGACCGAGCACAGAGTAAGCATTCACTACACAGTAGTAGTTGTTATCCCAAGCACGCTGAACAGACGATGTTACAAATTTGATTCCCTGAGGTCACAGTAAGAAATATCAAATGCTAAATCTACTACAGATACAACTCAAGATGTCAAAACCCATCCATGTGTAGGAGAGAGCAGAGTCAGTGATAGGAAATTGAAAGTAAAGATATGAAGGATAATGAAACAAGATTTCTCACTGTTAAGGATGAGAATCATAAATATGGAAAAGTGGAAAAAAGTAGCAGGAACCCTGTGGTATTGGTTTAGAACTGGAGAATTTGGTATGAACTCACAGATACACAACACAGATAAAGAAATACAGAAGTACAAATGTGTATCCTCTCTCTCACACACACACTCACACACACACTCACTCACTCAGAAAGTCTGAGAGCAGTGATACAAAGTAATGAGCACATGTAGCACCAGATCTTGGTTTCTAAGTATCATTCTCCAAAATCTAGAACAATGTGACCTCAAAATGAATGCTGACAATAACAGATTATAAACAACTGAATAAAATAGGAAGCCATTAGTCCTGATACAAATAAATGAATAAATTGAAAGTTTGATGAAAAAGAGGATATCAACATAGTTGCAAAGCAACCTCCCACAAAATGGTCTTTAATCATAAAAGGAAAAAGAGAAATTTTACAATTGCAAAGCCTGGTAGACACCACCTTATTCAACTGAGAAAAGTGAACATTACCAGCAGTGGGACAAACTAGAATTGCGTACCACCCGATAGGATGCAGGAAAAAAAAAAAAAAAAACTTGATTTCTGTGCTATCCCTGTCAAAGATACAAGACCAAAATCTAATAATAAGGAAATATCACAAATGCAAACTGAGGGACAGTCTACAAAATAATTTGCCTATAATCTTCAAAAGTTCCAAACTCATGAAGTGAAGGAAAGACTGAGAACTTGCTCCAGATTGAAGGAGACTAAACAGACATGACAACTAAATCCATGATGCTGAACTGGATCCTTTTGCTAAAAAGGTCTTTACTGGGAAAACTGATAAAATTTGAGTGGAGTCTGAGAATTCTATGGTAATAATATTTCATTGTTAATTTCCTGATTTTGAGGACTATACCATCGTTATGTAAGAAAATGCCCTTGTTCATAGGAAATACATCAAGTATTAGAGTGTGATATAGCCTCATAGTGACAACATATTTCAAATGGTTCAGTTAAGAAAAGGTCTTCTACTGTACTTGCAACTGTTCTATAAGGTTGAAATTGTTTAAAACAAAGTAAAATAAAATGAATTATGCAAGTAAAACACTCAGAGCAGTGCTGGGCAGGTAGTGCTCACTAACTGTAGCAATTATTAGTAACATTATTGCTGTTGTCTCAGGCAGAGATTAAATATAATTTCTTGCAAGTACCTTGGTTTATAATTGCTACTAAAAGTAATGATAAATATCCTTAAGCCTCAATCCAGTCATGCGCTGCATAAGGATGTTAGAGTCAACGACAGACCCCATATATAACAGTGGTCCCATAAGATTGGTACCATACAGCTCAGGTGTGTAGTAGGCAGTCACATTCAGGTTAACTCTATAATGTTCACACAACGACAAATCTCCTAACAACGCATTTCTCAGAACGTATTCCTTTCATTAAGCGACACATGACTGCACTGCTAAAAAAACTCCTTCACAGAAGAAGAAAAGCAGAGAGGGCCCAGGTGATCACAGGTGATCACGAACATTCTCTCCTAGGAGATAGGAGAAGATCAGATCTGAGCCCTCAACTTGTTTTCTACCCAATTAGCAAGAGAAGACTTATTATGTTCAAGAAGCAAAGGACCAAGAATATAATTGCTGCAGGCCAAGCCTCTGAAGAGACCACTGACGATTTTATAAGACACCATTAGAGAAAAAGAGAGAACAGTGAGCATCAATACAAAATGCTACATTTTAAATAATGTTTTCTTCACCATCCCTAAATGCACTTTAGGGACCTAAAGAACTCTAATTTAGCAAGGAGAAACAAATGAATTGGTCCCTGGGAAAAGTCATGCTTAATAATTTAAAGATAAAGGCACCTCCTCTCAAATGGTCACTATCAAATCTTTTGTTCTTACTGGGACTCCATTCACCATTACTTCCGTCCCCTCCCAACTCACTGGCCTGAGGCAGAAAGGTAAGGAAAATTTTTCCAAGGAATGAAAGGTATACACCCAGAAAGGGTCAGAAAGTACAGTAAAAAAGGCATTGGCCAATAGGCTGAACCTGCTGAGGTGGGGGTATGGGAAGATAGGAAAAAGGACAACTAAAAATTCAATAAAACCTACAGGCTTGATAGGGGATAAACTCATTTGCTATAAAAAGCTCAAATCTACTTTTCACAATAAATTTTTTTTCAATTTTGGTTCTCTCAGATTTTTCACTGAAATATTCTGACTGTAGAAATGTATTATTTCACGTTAATACCACTTACTTATTCGTTGTAATTGTTGGGTCAGTTTCATTAGGGTCAATGAAGAAACTTATCTTACATTTTTAGCAACTGTTATATATTTTCTAAGAATTTTACAATCAATATTCCAAGCAGAGTCAAGAATCCCCAGTGTTCAGACTTCCACATGGCAGCACAATCCACCAGAGGTGGTTAATGGTCTACCTGGTAAAATCAAGACATCTTGGGAAGTAGTTTATGTTTTGCTTTTGGATTTAACATTTTACAAGGTTTTAAAAAAAAAAAAACAATTTGATATTTTTCAACCTTTTCCTCAAAAGAAAATTTATAATTATTTTTACAATTCCCAAGAAACAAAAAAAACCCTGACAGTTTACAAAAGCTACCTGTAGGGTAGCTTTTGCCATCCCCATTTTATTGAGGTGGAAACAGTCCAAGAAATACAAGCCTTACTCATGGACACAAAGATGAAGTGGCAGCCCAGGATCAGAACCCAGGCTGCCTGGCTCCAAGAGGAGAGATCTTTCCAGGTTGTCAGTCTTAACAAAAGGATCAAGCAGTCAGATTAAAATGGCAATGCATACTGGACAAATGAAAAAGCAACTAAGGACAGTAAAGGGATGAATGTAACCAAGTTGCCATGCTCCTTTCTATTTATAAGCTAAACCAACCTACTTTAGTTCAACCAAGGATATTGGTGTTTTGGTCAGATGTATATAAGGTCTAACTGGCTTTATGACTAAGACCTCTGAGCTGAAATTTACTGACTTCATTAACTTTCTAACCAGATGTTGGATCAGACCCTTCAAACAAAATGAGAACATAATGAGTTCTCATTTTGCAGAGTATGTTGCAGAGTACGCTGACTGCAGAAGTAAATTTGGGATGAATCTTGTTCATATAGCAAAAGTGAACACTCCCTGAGTACAGAAATGCCAAAACAAACTCCAAAAGCAAAGCCCAATTACCTAACGCTTCAAGTTTAGGCCAGCATTAGATTCAAGCCTCTTCATTCGTCAGCTTCTTATAGCTTGTATCCTACGTGAAGCTAGAAGCATCTGCCCCCAAATTTTTTGCCCAATTAAATTCTGTTCCTTACATGTCATGGCTAGCAAGAATACAATGTCACAATCCCTTAGCTAAGACCCTTAAGGTCAGAGAATTTTCAGAATTCAGAACTTTATGGATTCAGAAAGGTACTATAGTAAATATACTATATTTTTGCAATACCCAGCAGTGTTTGAGCAATAACCCCTATTCTATCAAACTGGTACTTTTGCAGTACAAGTTGTGCGAATTCACACAAAGAGAACTAAATTAAGAATACACACAGCCTCACATCAGTTTGGGTCAAGTGTGACCATCAAATGCGTTTCAGCACCAAGCTTAGTGTAAATTCTTTTGATTTTCAGAGCTTTCGGATTTCAGAATTGAAGATGAGAGATTACAGATCTGTATTATTGTGGATACGTTGTTAGTATTAATGATCAGTACTCTGGGTAGAAAAAAATTAGTGAAATATAAATTTATACCTAATAACCATAGTAATTCCATGCCAATTACTAAGAAATCCAATCTCCCCAAATTTTAAAGGCAAGGAACCAAAGAGTATAGAAAAGTCTGCTTCCACTATCATACCTGTGTTCAATAAAGTAATACCATCAAAACCAAAAAGTTCTGGAGAACCAGATCACTGACAAGACACAACATTCAGAAATATAATAACCAGGTTAGAGGGAAAATAAAAAGGTAGCCAAACACTGGGTTTTTTTAAAAAAGGACCGATGCAATAAATGTGACTAAAAATTCCAACCTCTCATGTGGAGAAATGGGAACCCTCAAACACAGCTGGTGGGACTGCAAACTGGTGCAGCCTCTATAGAAAACGGTACAGAGATTCCTCAAAAAATTAAAAACAGAAATACCCTATGATCCAGCTATCCCACTACTGGGAATCTATCCAACGAATCTGAAATCAACAATCCAAAGAGGCTTATGCACCCCTATGTTCATTGCAGCATTATTCACTATAGCCAAGAAGTGGAAGCAACCCAAGTATCCTTTGACTGATGATTGGATCAAGAAGATGTGGTATACATATACAATGGAGTACTACTCAGCCATAAAAAAAGACAAAATCGTCCCATTTGCAACAACATGGATGAACCTGGAGGGTATTATGTTAAGTGAGATAAGCCAGAAAGAGAAAGACGAACACCATATGATCTCACTCATATGTGGAATATAAACCAACACATGGACAGAGAAAACTAGTGTGGTTACCAGGGGCAATGGGGGTCGGGGGTGGGCACAAGGGATGAAGGGAGTCACGTATATGGTGACTGACAAACAATAATGTACAACCAAAACTTCACAATGTTATAAACTATTAAGACATCAATAAAAAAAAAAAATTCCAACCTCTCAGTGCTGGGTAATATGCTAAATAAGTTAAGGAAAATTACATAAATCAACTTTTAACTACTATCAGAAAATCTGCTATGAGAAATAAATAAATCCACCTTAAGCTTCAGTTTCAACTACTCACTTAAAGTTCCTGCATTATTTAAGGAGAGGAGAAAGTCATGAAAGTTTCTAGTCACAGAATCACCATTCTTTAACTTCCAGTGGTCTTAGCGATATATGCACTATCTTACGGGATTACTACAACAGTTTGGCATTTCCTCTCCAAATGACTCAGGGCACTAAGAGTCAGCATACAGCACCATGCAGCCACGACTACATGCTAGTCCCCCTCATTCAAACGGAGAGAACTACACCAGAAACCAGCTCATCACACAGCCCCATCTCCCACAAACCTGAAACAAAGATAGAAACAGAGGTAAACTCTGCAAAGGTATGTACTCTGAGCATTCTAAGGATTGGGGTGTGAATAAGCCAAGTGGAGGAAACACTGTTTTTCTATACTCTGAAAAGTCACACACTGTTTTGATAATTTGAGCAGCTGTGGGAACTGTACACCCAACTCCAAACTTCAGAAATATAAAGTGGTGTCCACGGTGAAACCAGTGAGCTAGGGCAGGAAGCCACACTGGCTCCACTGCTGCAAACTGTTACACTCACTTTGTGAGAAGTTTGAGATCTGCCACAAACTTTACTTGAAGTAGACGCTCAAATGTTTGTTCCCTTCAATTCATCCAATACCCCTCAAGCACTTACAATACACCAAGCACAAGCTGGACATGGGAACACAAAGCACAGAAATGAACAAATGGTAACTAGGAAGGTCACAGCATTACAAGAAGTGATTCAGGATGCAGATCCTATAAACACACTGGTATAGGCACCTCTTTGTGTTGCTTTTTCAGGTGAGAGACAACATCCTTTTGTTGCATACCTAACCCAAATTTTAAAACAAAACTGATGGGACGTATCATTCTGAATGACTGGCAGCAACACACAATGAAAAATGAGACAGGAAATTGTGAGTCTCTAGCTTACATAGGTAAGTTATATATCACTCTTAATAAGCATTTAGCAAAAACAGATGCATAACCAAAACTAGTAAAACCTAAATTTGGTTGATTGTTATGAACTCAAGAGCTAAATATTTGAAACACAAAAGCTATCTGGTCAATTTGCTAATACAATCTAACTTGTGCAACATGACAACTATTTATAAAATAGTTTAACAAACATGGCATCACTGAAATAACAGACTCTTCTAACTAGACAGACATTCAAGCTCAAGTGTTCTACTGTTCACCTGGGCAACAGGAAGATATGAGCACGCAGTCAATAAATGTATACGTGAAATAAACATTTCAAAATGTAAGATGCTTTTGAAATATTACCATCCATCAGCTTGTCACTGGAACAGGGCATACTTTCGAAAAGAAAAATAAAAGCTCAAATTCACTGTTTTCTAAAGAAAAAAAGGTGACCATTACACTATTACTCCTATTATTGTTGTCTAGTATATATATATATAGAGAGAGAGATACTAACAGATATGCCCCAATAGAGCTTTATGCAGCCTCTTACAACCACAACAAAAAATATGTTGCCTTTTGTTGACTGTCTAAACAGCAACATTCTAAATTTTACATATATTTTCTCAGTATCCTCTAGGAAAAGATTTTCACTAAAACAATATCCATCTTGCAATTACACTTAATGTAGTTCTTCCACTAACTTCCTTGAGCCAAGTATCTTTTATTTCTATCTAAATTCTTATATTTGTAGATTATGCCTTGTGTGTCCCAAGCATAGACTACTTGATCACCTGCTAACATTTTTTAAAATTTTATTTATTTATTTTTTCCCCCAAAGCCCCAGTAGATAGTTGTATGTCATAGTTGCACATCCTTCTAGCTGCTGCATGTGGGAAGCAGCCTCAGCATGGCCAGAGAAGCGGGTGCGCCGGCGCGTGCCCAGGATCCGAACCCGGGCCGCCAGCAGAAGCGCGCGCACTTAACCGCCAAGCCACGGGGCCGGCCCTAACATTTTTTAAATCTCTAATAAAACATGTAGTCACATGATTGATACAGGATAAATATGAATGCATGTACTCTTACAGAAGTTCTTCCATGTGCTAAGTTAAACTATGTACAGACATGAACAAAGAATTCTGTCTGTTAAATTATTTTGACTCTTTGCTCTCCATTTAAAAAATAATAAGTCTACCTGTTACATAGATCTTACGAAGATGGTTGAGAACTGGATGTCCCCATCTCATACCAGTGGTCTTACTAAAGATATACTTCAGTGAATGTTCCAGGGGTTTTATTAAGTGAACAAAACAAATGACTAACCAACGAACTTTCCATAATGTCCTAGTGTTTTCAATATGGTATCATGGAAGGCTTGACAGAATGTACATTAAGGTAATAATCTGCCAATTCAAAAGTTCAAAACACAGATCAACTAAACATATGGCTTTATCCTGCCCTCTATAAACCCAAATTTTCTCATTTTTCCTTTTCTTAAAAAAATAAAGTACAAACAATAAGATGCTTTAGACACCAAAGACATTAATTACAACACCTTCTAAAGAGATTTACTATAGGATTTTGAAGTCGTTTTCTAAAATCTTCTTAGTATATGCCCAGATGTGTAAACACATACACACACACACACACACGTGAGAAAGGCAAAAGTTCTCACTGAGTGGGCCCACATGACTCACTTACCTTGTCTCAGGGTTGTAGCCTAATATGTAGAAAAATGAATCCACTCGGGCTTTAAACTCTCTAGCAGCAAATATGTCAGAAAAATGGGAAATGTTACACTTCCCTCTGAAAACAAACAAACAAACAAAAATACATTAGTAATACCCTCAATTGCTTTGCAAACCAAAATATAACTGGAGGGGCAAGGGTGGGGAAAGATATAACTAAATCCATATTACTCTAATAACATGTAGAATATAGCTACAAACTCCATAATTGTCTATTCAGAAAATTGGGAGTTTCGAAAAGAAGAAAATGTCCAATATTATATGTTTTTGTTTCATGACTGCTTCAACCTACAACTTTACAACTTAACTGCTTTCATCTCAGCATTTTAGTTATAGAAAAAAATTAATTAAACCACAAAGATAAATTGAGGGTAGAATTGTGATGCAAGGATATTAAACTAGAAATGACAGGAAAAATTCAAACCACAGTTAAATTATTTTATGAAAAAAATCCATCTAAAGCCTTTCTAAATAAATCATCAAAGCAAAATGGGCCTTTTCTTCCTGCTACCTTATGATAGGCAGAATGTGTAACCGTTGAATATTTTTCTTCTCTTTTAACATGAAAGAAATAAACTGACTTGGGAATGAAAACCAAGAGAAACTTTAACTCTTTAAATATATAGATGGGCTCTAATATACAAACAAGCACTTCCCAAATTTTCAGGCAACATTAAATAACTGTAAGTTGCAAAACACTTTCCCATGGATATATTGCAATAAAGAGCAGTAAGCTTTCCAGGCTCCTCTACCAACAAAAGTTAAACCACAATATAGCTGAAAACTCTACAATACTACAGAACTCCTTAAGCCGTTTTCCATGCACCAAATGTAAATGTCAGAAACACCTTCCTGCTACACACACACACACACACACACACACACGTGTTGGGAGAATTTCAAGGGTTCCCAAAGAGGCAGGGAGGTTTTAAGAACTCCAGCTCCCTCAGGGGTCACAGAAGGTAACTTTAACATCTAGTGGAAGCCAACAGCTGCGATTAGAGTAGATGGAATTGGAGGATTGAAAGCACATCAATGTAGGATGCTTCCAGAGATGCGCCCTCCCACAGCTTTAACAAGCATTCCATTCCTATAATGACTCCATGAGCTGGCACTTAACAACATACACCCCAGCTAATGGCCAAGGTGTTAATGAAAGAAACTGGCTGAGGGATATCAACATAGGGATGGACACTCATTCACTTCCTACCAAGAAATTAAAAAGCAATGTCCTCCCTTCCCACAGGTGGTATGGGAAGTAACCTTTAAGTAACCATGACCAAAGCCTCAGCAATAGGCAAAAGCTAAGATGGGCTCAGACAATCTCCATTTTTAAAACTAAACAAAAATGCTATTGATTTATTAAAGTTCCATTGAGAACTATTGATTAGAAGATTATGCAGGGCTACTGGGCGCTTGAAATGTGGCTGGTTCAACTGAAGAGAACTGGATTTTAAATTTCACTTAATCTTAATTAATGTAAATGTAAACAGCCACATGTGGCTAATGGCTACCAGACTGAACACCACAAATTTATATAACATTTCCATCATCGCAGAAAGTTCTATTTGAAGCACTATTTGTAGGTAATAAGATACAATTAAAGAAAAATATGGACTATGTATCAACTTTCCAGGCCCAGGACCTATCCCTCCAGTATTCAGCTGGAATTAAAATGAGCTTCTGGAAAAGAAAAAGCAGGTAAGATCACTGAACAATGCACTCACCCTGCAACTAACTATCCATCTATCTTAAGTGATTTAGTCCCTGACGCCTAGAGGAAATAGGTCAGTTCTTTTATCAGTTAAATAGGGATAAGAATACCTATTATACTTATCTCATAAAAATATTAAGAACATCAAATAAGTCTACGAAACTTTGTATATTATTCAGTGCTATGTAAAATAAGCTATTTCCATCACTGTCCATTACGAAAGAAAAGTGATTCTTCTTTTATCATTCTTGGTTATGACTCAAATTTAAGTTTACCCTCAAACTTGAATAATTTATTATGTATTAATTAAAGGTATAGAAACCCTACCAACCCACAATTCTAAGCACAGGCACTGAAAGTCAGATATGTTTAGGACACGGCTTCTCAATCGCAGCACTATTCCCATTTTGAACTGAATAATTCTTTGCTGTCAGTGGCTACGCTGGATTTAGCAGCATCCCTGGCCTCTAGCCCATAGCACCCACGCACACATCATTTTGACAATCAACAATATCTAAAGACATTGCCAAATATTCCCTCGGAAGGGCAACACAACTGGTTTAGGGAAAGCCAAAAGCAGTAAGAATAGAAGCATATCATCTGATAAATGACTATGAAACTGTAATAAATGGGATTTTACCTGCCACTGTGTCCTCCATTTACTTCCTGTTTGATTATATGAAGGGTATTGATTTTTGTATGTTAATTTTATATCCTGCTACTAGACTGAATTTTTTATTTGATTTTAATCATTGATTCTCTGAGGTTTTCCAGATATGCTGTTATTTGCAAATAAACATAGTTTTACTTCTTCTTTACCTTCTTAAGCCTCTAATTGCATTGAACCTCTAATACAACGTGAAAGTAGTGGAAATAGTGGAAGAAGGCATCCTTGCCTTCTTCCTGAACTCAGTAGAAATGTTTCTTGGGTGTTCCCATTAAATATGACACTAACTTTAGAAATAATCATATGATAATCATAGCTTTGGAGATATGGTTTTTTCCTTATACTTATTAACATGGTATACGATATTAACAGAGTCTCTTAATAGTGAACCTATCTTGCCTCCCTGGAACAAACTCCAGTTGGTCATAATGTATTTGTGTGTGTGTGTGTGTGTATATGTGTGTGTGTGTGTGTGTGTGAGAGGAAGATCAGCCCCGAGCTAACATCCGCCAATCCTCCTCTTTTTGCTGAGGAAGACTGGATCTGGGCTAACATCCATGCCCATCTTCCTCCACTTTATATGGGACACGGCTACAGCATGGCCTGACAAGCGGTGCGTCAGTGCGTGCCCGGGATCCGAACTGGCGAACCCCGGGCCACCGCAGCGGAGCGCGCGCACTTAACCGCTTGTGCCACTAGGCTGGTCCCCCATAATGTATTTTTTAATGAGATATCAGAATTTTTTTAAAAAGAATTGATTAATTAGATCTAATGCTTTTCTCCTCATTAATTTCTGTTATTATCTTTATAATTTCCTTCTTTGTACTTTGTGGTTGTTATTCATAACAGCTTTATTCATATTAGCCTAGTAACAACTCAAATGTTCATCAATAAGGAAATAGGTAAACAAATCACTGTATATTTGTACAATGAAATACTACACAACAATACAAAGGAAAGAGCTACTGATACACAGTACATCATGGAAAAATCTCAAAAATTAAATATTGAGTAAAAGAAGCCAGACACAAAAAAGGGACATACTTATGACTCCATTTATATGAAATTCTACAACAAGCAAAAGTAATTTATGGTGAGAGAAATGAGAACAGCAGTTGCTTCTGGGTGGGAAGTTTTGAAAGGAAAGTAGCTTAGGGGAACTTTCTGGGATGATGGGAATATTCCATGCCTTGTTTAGGGTGAAACAAGTTTATCAAAATTTATGAAAATGTAAACTTAAAATCTGCATTTTACTGCATATTA
Organism: Ceratotherium simum simum; assembly: GCF_057802395.1. Taxonomy (NCBI): domain Eukaryota; kingdom Metazoa; phylum Chordata; class Mammalia; order Perissodactyla; family Rhinocerotidae; genus Ceratotherium; species Ceratotherium simum. Next base: position 44,557,857 of record NC_141921.1, on the reverse strand, counting down.
GAAAAAAGTATTGGGGGAAAATAAAACAAGAGTCATTAGCATGTAGCTGTGGCTGTTTACAGTTGCTGTTCGTTCCAAGGTAATGAGCTCCCCTGCACTGAGTCCTGAGTACTGAGCAGAGCTGAAGATAGGGAGGACAAGAGCAGGTCAACTCTGTGGTTAACTCTGACTGGCTGGCATCCACTTTGAAATATTTTTCACATCACCTCTTGCTGAAGAGTAGTGCTTACATCTAAACATGTGTGTATATGTGTGAGTATCATTTTAAGCATTCAATATTTTTTCCCCAGAGCCCTCCTTTCATTATGCGCTCTCTCAAAAGCAGTACATTATTTGACAGTGTTTGTGGAATGGAGGAGACGAGATTAAGAGAAAATTGCCATCACTCCTACCTTGCTGAAATATCTGGTTTCAGAGCCTCATAAGGTCCTGTATACCCCACTTCTAACATGATGCTTCACTGTTAACAGAAATATGACTAAAGACAGGGAAGCCCCATGTCGTAGGGTCCTTTCATTTATCAGTAACAAAGCCTTCCTTGAAAAGACTCATTTCAGTAGCCCTTCGGTTTGGTGCCCCACACAGCCACACTCGGCACTGCATCATTTGAAGAGTCCTCTGGCTAGTGGGAGGAGGCTATTTGAAGGAGATGAAGGAGAGAGAAGAGAATCTCCTCGTGCAAGGAGAGAATACAAACGGAAACTGTAGCCCAGAAATTCACTCCCTTAAAACTATTCATAACTGGAAAAGTCTTTGTATATCCCCAGGCATATGCAAACCTCGGAGAAACTCGTGAAAAGGTTCACGAGCATGTACGGAATGCTTATAGTAGCATGTTTATTTACAGCTATTATTATCACTCTTTGCCAAAAATGAAGGGGGAAAAAAGATTTTGAGACAGAATGAGTATCTTGTCTATTGTAAGACATCTGATTAATGACAGGTATAGGATTTTTTTTTTTTAAGTTTCTTTTCTGTTTCTCTTGCCTTCCCATGGGTTATCTGAACATTTTTGAGGATTCCATATTGATTTACTTAGAACTACCATATGATCCAGCTATTCCACTGTTGGGTATTTATCCAAAGAACTTGAAAACACCAATTTGCAAAGGTACATGCACCCCTGTGTTCATTGCAGCCTTATTCACGATAGCCAAGACTTGGAAGCAACCTAAGTGCCCATCAAGGGACGAATGGATAAAGAAGCTGTGGTATATATACACAATGGAATACTACTCAGCCATAAGAAACGACGAAACCCAGCCATTTGTGACAACATGGATGGACACTGAGGGTATAATGAAAAGTGAAATAAGTCAGAGGGAGAAGGTCAAATACCGTATGATTTCCTTCATTAAGTAGTAGATAATAACAACAATAAACAAACACATAGGGACAGAGATTGGATTGGTGGTTACCAGAGGGGAAGGGGGGAGGGAGGAGGGTGAAAGGGATAATTCGGTACATGTGTGTGGTGATGGGTTGTAATTAGTATTTTGGTGGTGAACATGATGTAGTCCATGCAGAAATAGAAGTACAATGATGTACACCTGAAATTTTTACAATGTTATAAACCAATGTTACTGCCATATTGATTTACTTGTAGTGGTTTTGGTTTTTTTTGGTTTTGTCTTTTGTGAGGAAGATTAGCCCGGAGTTAACATACGATGACAATCCTCCTCCTTTTGCTGAGGAAGACTGGCCCTGGGCTAACATCCGTGCCTATCTTCCTCTACTTTATATGGGACGCTGCCACAGCATGGCTTGACAAGCAATGCATCGGTGCGTGCACAGGATCCGAACCTTCGAATCCCACGCAGCGGAAGCAGTGCGCGCGCACTTAACCGCTACGCTACTGGGTGCCACTGGGCCAGCCCCTATTTGTAGTGTTTTAAGTGCATCTCTCTGTGTGGGTTTCTCTGTGGTTGCTCTTAAGTATAACAATATACAACATTATTTCCACTTAAGTCCTTTTGCCTCTCCACTTTTTAAACATAATTGTCTTAAGTATCTCCTCTATACATTGAGCACAATATCAGTGCATTCTTTTGATTTATTTGTTCTTTTTATCACTTAAGCTGCAAATTTAATTTATATAATTTTATTTTTTCATTTAAATTGACATGTTTAGTATAACTGGTTTTCCTCTGATCATGAATGAATGCCATAAATTCTGGTATATAGTATTTTTACCATCATTGTAAAAAATTTCTTTAATTTCAGTTTGTATTTCCCCTTCTACCCAGGAGTTGTTTAATAGGAAGTTTTAAATTTCCAGGTGAAAGAGCCTTTCTGTTCTTTGTTTCTGTTTGTAAACTATAGTTTTATTGCATTTTCATCAGATAGATGTTTTCTTTATGATCTAATATATGATCATTTTTGAGACTATGCCAAGGCACATAAGAAGAATATATATTCTCTACTATCAGGGTATAGAGTTCAATATATGTCTGTAAGATTAAAGGCAAAGGAATAAATGTAACAAGAATGAGAAAATCTATATGAGGAAAATTCTTGAACACTCCTGAAAGACACAAAAGTAAACATGAACAAATGGAAAAACATCCTGTTTTTGGATAGGAAAACTCAACATGGCATTTCGACATAGCTTGCCCTATAAATTCAATGCAATCCTAATACAAATATCAACTAGCTATTTTATGGAATGAAACAAGTTAACACTAAGATTCACATGGAAAAACAAATACTGAAAAAGGGGGGAACTATCCTATCAGACATTAACACATACTATAAAGCCTCTATAACTAAGAGAGTGGTGCTGACACACAGACAACAGAATATAGAATAGCAAGTCCAGAATACATATGGAAAATAATATATGACAAAGGTGGCATCTCAAACCACTGAGGTAAAATTTGACTTTTTAATAAATGATGCTGGACAATTGGGTACAATTCCTCTTTAAATTTGGTGTAGGGAAAGGTTTTCTAACTATGACTCAAAGTCCTGAGGGAATAAAAAAAAGATTGATAAATTTGACTAGATAAAAACAAGGTTTGCATAATTTTTTAAAAACCCAAAAAATTAAAAGAAAACTCACAGAAGTGGGAGAAAATATTTGCAACATATACAACAGACACAGAGACAAAAACCCAACAGAAAAAACATGAACAGAAGAGACAAAAATATCCTGCAAACATACGAAAAAATGCTCAAACTCACTCACTGTTAGCAAAATAAAGTAAAACAACACTGAAATACTATTTCTTACCTATCAGACAGGCAAAATTTCAAAAAGTAAAACAACGCATTCTGTTGAGGAAACAGGAAGTCTAATACATTGTTGGAGGGAATGCAAATTGGTATACGTCTTCTGGAGGAAAACCACATGTACGTAAACCTTTCAATCCAGCAATCCCTCTCCTATAAATTCACCCTGAAGATACACATCCAACAATAAGGAAATACACATGCACAAGGATATTCACTGCAGCACCATTTATAATCGAAACACCCTGCAAACAACCTAAATGCCCACACACAAGAGAGCAGCTCAATAAAGTGTGGTACATCCACACTCTGGAGTACTATGCAGCTGTAAAAGAGAATGAGGAAGATCTGTGAACCGATATGGAGCAATTTCCGGAACATAATGTTAAGGGAAAAAAACAAAGCACAAAGGAGTATCTATAGTATGCTACCCGTTACATGAGGGAGAAGAAGTTACAAGAAAATAGATGTGTGTTTGCTCATTTGTGAAAAGAAAATGCAAGAAGGATAAACTAAGAAGTAAAGTGATCAGTTACCTACAGCTGGTAGGTGGGAAAGAGAGGGAAAGAAGCAGGCAATGGAAACAGCATGGTGGAAGACTACATCTTTTTATAGTCTGACCCTGAGAACCACAGCAATAGGCCACATGACCTCACATACTCAAAAAATAAACAGGGGCCGGCACCGTGGCTTAGCAGTTAAGTGCGGGCACTCCACTACTGGCGGCCCGGGTTCTGATCCCGGCAGGCACCGACACATCACTTGTCGGGCCATGCTGAGGCGGCATCCCACATACAGCAACTAGAAGGATGTGCAACTATGACATACAACTATCTACTGGGGCTTTGGGCAGAAAAAGGGAAAAAAAAAGGAGGAGGATTGGCAATAGATGTTAGCTCAGGGCTGGTCTTCCTCAGCAAAAAGAGGGGGATTGGCATAGATGTTAGCTCAGGGCTGATCTTCCTCACAAAAAACTAAAATTAAATAAATAAAAAATACACAGTCCAAATCAACCAGAAGGAACCAAAAATGGAATGGGAAACCTATCAAATGAACCTAACTGTATTATAAATGAATAACACAACCACGTGTAAGGAGGTATGAAACAAGAGAAATGACCTAAGCAACTTTGGAACACAGTATCCTGCCTATATACTTTAAGACTACAGACACAACTTTAGTCAGTAATGTGTTTCTCACAGGGACATGGGTTACAAATTCTGAAACTAAGTTATGTGCATTCTAGAATTGAATAAAAATAAGCAAATATATTTTAAACAATCCAAGAACTGAGTTTTTCACTGTTGAAGAAAGAAACTATAGATAGAGGAAAGGAGAAGGACAAAACCAATCTTGAAGTGTTGAACTGGAAGCTTGCTTTCTCTCTCTGCTCTCAGCCATGTGATGATACAAGGAGAAGTCAGAAGTCTGCAAACCAGAAGAGGGACGTCACCAGAACTCAAGCATGCTGGCACCCCGATCTTGGACTTTCAGCCTCCAGAACTGTGAGAAATAAATTTCTATTGTTTATAAGCCACCCAGTCTATGGTACTTGGTTACAGCAGCCCAAATGGACTAAGACGTTAGTGAAAGTCAAATAAGGTCTTTAGTTCAATGGCACTGTACTAATGCTAATTTCCTGGTTCTGACACCTGTACTACAGTTACGTAAAATGTTAACACCGAGGAAGACTGCATGAGGGATATATGGAAACTCCGTACACATACCTTTTCTGTGTGTCTAAAAGTAGTTCCAAATAAAAGAATTTTTTAAAGACTATGAAGTATTCAAGAGCAGAGAGAACATGTTATTCAGTTACGTGTTCCCAGCACCTATAGAGCCCTTCCCCTACTGGTGAATCAATAATGTGTTAAATGATGAATGAATAGATAAATAAACTGACTGACAAGTTATGGAGTCTAATGAAGTACTAAAGCATGTATAGACAAAACAATGAAAATGGGGCCGGCCCCGTGGCTTAGCGGTTAAGTGCGTGCGCTCCGCTGCCGGCGGCCCGGGTTCAGATCCCGGGTGCGCACCGAGGCACCACTCCTCCAGCCATGCTGAGGCCGCGTCCCACATACAGCAACTAGAAGGATGTGCAGCTATGACAGACAACTATGTACTGGGGCTTTGGGGGAAAAATAAATAAATAAAATCTTTAAAAAAAAAAAAAAAAAAAAAACAATGAAAATGCTTTAGGTTGAAGTTATTTCACATATAAAAATAACCGCAGATTAAAGCCAGGAAATGAATCTTAAACTGCAAAACTAAGAGTTCTGAGGCATCTTAACACTCCTTAGGGAACTTGCAGGAGCTAAAGGAATTTTGTAAATGATAAGGAATGGTTGGGGATCTGTACAAAGAGGCAATTAATCTGTTTCAATCACTATCCATATATGATCCTAGCTGCCCATAACAAATTAAGGAGATAAATTAATACAGAATGAAAAGAGCAAGATTAGAAGCCCTAAAGAGCTACTTTAGGGCTTCTTGGCCCTGGGCTTCCAGAAAATTCACACTAAAACATATTCCTATAATATGAATTCCTAGGTAAGATGATAGTTTGTAACCTGACCTACGTTAGGATATTTTTTTCCCCAAGTGATTACCTGAAGTAGGAAGCAGATAAACAGCAAGTTGGAAAATAGCTCTCAAGCCGATGAGATATTTATGATCTCCTGGGCTGCCCTCCACAATCAATACTTGAGAATTCATAGTTACAAGTGCACAGTAAACCTGAAAATGTTGCCCATGTCACACGTTCACAGTCCAATCACAAAGCAATCTCTTTAGATGCTTTGACCATCAATAAAACATTATCTTTGGGCCGGCCCCGTGGCTTAGCGGTTAAGTGCTCGCGCTCCGCTGCTGGCGGCCCGGGTTCGGATCCCGGGCGCGCACTGACGCACTGCTTCTCTGGCCATGCTGAGGCCACGTCCCACATACAGCAACTAGAAGGATGTGCAACTATGACGTACAACTGTCTACTGGGGCTTTGGGGGAAAAAAAAAAGGAGAAGGACTGGCAATAGATGTTAGCTCAGAGCTGGTCTGCCTCAGCAAAAAGAGGAGGATTAGCATGGATGTTAGCTCAGGGCTGATCTTGCTCACAAAAAAACAAACAAAAAAGAACTCAATTCAGATTCAATGAGCATAAGCACTACTCATGTTACTGAGTGTGAGACACACTGCAAGAGACTTTTTAACACAATTTATCTTACTAGACGTAGAAGTGAAAGATGTGTGTTTGGTTCAGGGTTCTGTCACTTAATCATGTGACCGTGAATAAGTTTGTCAGAAAGATGGCTCAAAGGTTAACAAACTTCACCTTGGTCACAAAACTACGAGGCCGAGCCAGGATTCCTAGTGAAGTCTTCTAATTTCAATTTGGTGCTTTTTTTATTATACCAGTGTCAGCCAAAAATAATTGCCTGGGAATAAGGAGAACTCAAAAACACTCTGCTCAAGATACTAACTTTACTATACAGTTACCTATGAATGTAATGAAGAACAGAAAATAAACAGTTGTAGAAACTTAGCTTAAAAAGTAGGGATGAGGGACAGCCAAGGCAAGAATTCAAACACAATAGCAAAGCAGTAATGCTGGACCTCAACACAGATTTCTACAACTGTGAAGATCCCACAGTCTCTTCTGGGAATAAGTTTAGTTTGGGTAGGAAAATGCAATAATCTCAATTTACACAGAAGAGGCTGAAGAGGAATTCTGTTTTCCTTTTGATTCATGATGGCTGAAAGACAAAGCTCTCCTTCCTCCTTTATAACCCAACCTGAGCACCAGCCTGAAAGAGAAAGTTATACATCAGGTTCCTCCTGAGTGAATGGAATGGCAAGAAGCCCCTCAGAGCTACTGTGAGCCCAAGGAAGCCATACAACTGAGCACTCTGATCTTCGAGAGGAATGGTGCTAAAGCATTAACACTATCAGTCTTTTTCTTTTTTGTCCTCCGTGGTTTTTCATTACATTCATTTGATCCTCTCTCATGTGCCTATGCACTATTTTATTTGTCTCACTTTCAAATTTGCATTTACTTTTGGCAGTACTGCTTTATATCTAGAGAGAAAGAAAAAATTCTTTCTATGGATAAATGGTGAAGGAAAAATTGGAAGAAAAAGTTAAAGCTTAATCCCTCCCACCAACAATATTTTTAAATTAAAGTAATCTAGCTTTTGTGAAGAGAAAAGAATAAAAAGAGATTCCTGGGTGCACTGCCATTCAATTCTGCTTTTATTGGAGATGCTCCTCCAGTGAGCACTCAGCCACTGAGAACCAGGCGAGATTACTAAGCAATAGTAAGAACCATAGAGATGAGCTCCAGATGAAGGCAAATGTCAACACGGCCACAAGTATTTACTGAGCACCTACTAGGCCAGATCATTCAGTAACTATGTGACCACTGTCATCTGGTGTCTCTGACAAAAAACCCAACTGTCAAGTCACACAAGAGATGCTCTTTGTGAAGCCAACAAAATCAAATTTAAGATGACAGCTTTATAAAACCACTTTATGGCCACTTTAAAGAAAATACCACAGGAGAAAATAACTAATTGATAAAGGTTCTAGTCATATACACAGTGAAAAGAAGATAAGGAATTACCACTTCAGTACTCCAGCCCTTTAGTGGCCAGTGAAGGGATAGTGACCCATACATTTACACATCTCCAGAAAATATCTGACTGTAAACTTAGTTAAAGTAAATTCATCTGGGTCCAGCTGGAATTACCTGGACAAATGGTTCTTCTAAAAACGCTAAAATAATATAAAATGACTCTACAAATCGTAATACCCTCTGATAAATATTCAAATATACTCATTTTAAGCAAATATATCAAAACATGTTGAATAACCAGAGCTACATATCTCACCTATTTGTTTTCACTTCAAAGCTAAATTGCTTAAAATCATTTACCTCAACCAATGAAACAAGATGGAAAGAGGAGGAAAAAAGTATGCAAAGCAGGATAAGAAATAATCCCAGGATCAAGCCACTTGTCTTAGCTAACAATTGACCAGTTTCACCAATCTATCCAACCTCCCATTAACTTGCTTTGTTTAGCATGCACGTTTAAGATCAGAAAGCCACCACCACAAAGACATAAAAGCTTGTGGGAATTTTGAAAGAAGTTTACAAAACACAACAGGAGTTCTCTAAATTTACCTAAAGTCCCGTAAGAAGCCAAATCTAACCACACACACTCCTTCCCCTCCAGCGGGGGTTGGCAAACTATACCCCATAAGCTAAATCTGGCCTACCGCCTGTTTTTGTATAGCCCGAGCACTAAGAATGGCTTTTACATTTTTTTTTTTTTTTAAAGATTTTATTTATTTTATTTTTTCCTCCCAAAGCCCCAGTAGATAGTTGTATGTCACAGCTGCACATCCCTCCAGCTGCTGCATGTGGGACGCGGCCTCAGGATGGACGGAGAAGCGGTGCCTCGATGCGCACCCGGGGTCCGAACCCAGGCCACCAGCATTGCAGCGCGCGCACTTAACCACCAAGCCACAGGGCCGGCCAACTTTTACATTTTTAAATGGCTAAAACAAACAAAAAAAAATTTCAAAAGAATAATATCTCCTAACATGTGGAAATTAAATGAAATTCAAATTTCAGTGCCCTTAAATAAAGCTTTATTGGCGCACAGCCATTTCATTTATTTACATGTTGCCTATGACTTTTGCACTACAATGACTGAGCTGAGTAGTTTCAACAGAGACTGTATGAAAGATTATCTGGCCCAAAAAGCTTGCCAAAACCTGCCCTACATTAAAAGTTGCTACTAATTTGCCTTGAAATGGGCTGGCCCGTGGCTTAGTGGTTAAGTGTGTGTGCTCCGCTGCTGGCGGCCCGGGTTCAGATCCCGGGCGTGCACCGACACACCGCTTGTCAGGCCATGCTGAGGCCGCGTTCCACATACAGCAACTAGAAGGATGTGCAGCTATGACACACAACTATCTACTGGGGCTTGGGGGGAAATAAATAAATAAATAAATAAAATTAATTTGCCTTGAAATCACCAGCTTTAGCTATATAGCTTTGCACAAGAGACTCCAGATGGTTTTACTGAATACCATCTGAGCGATATAATAGAGAAATTATTCTATCTCATTATAGTTCAGCTAAAAGCCAGCAAATCCCTATAACTTCTTTTTAAACCACATTCTTTAACAAAGAAAGTAGTTCTTTCACCACTTTATTATTTCCAGTGGGGAAAGAGTTATAAGAATATTATTTGCCTTATTTCCACTTGAGAAGCCCAAAGTCTTCTACTTATATACAAAATACCAGAATATATAGGTATCCTTTTCTGGAAAGGGACAGAAAATACCAGAGGGTGCAAAGCAGGAGCTCATAGTCACTTTTTGACATAATTACCTAAGATATTAAGACTAACTGCAATGTTACCTTCTGCCTCAGAATAAAATCGTCAATACATTCTCCCTACCCTCAACCTTTTTTAGCAGGAAGTTTTTCATACATACAGAAAATTGAAAGATTAGATCAATGAAAATTCCTATAAACTCTGCCTAGAGTCTCAATTAATTACATGCTGCTATATTTGTTTCATCCATTTCTTTATCTTTTCCAGTGGCAGTGACTGAATATTTAGGAAATAATCTGCAGACCATCATAACACTTCACCCTAAATACTTTAGCAATCAATACCAGGATAGTAATTTTCAAGGAAATAAAGATACAAGACTATAGAGAGGGTGTAAAAAAAAAAAAAAATAGTTTTGGGGTTTTTTTCCTCACACAGGTTGGTGAAGATACAGGCAACCTCTGAAATCCCAGTAATCCACAAAGTTAATGCTGCAGTGTTTGTTTAGGGAGACCACAAGAGAAGTCTGATTAATATCACGATTATCAAAAGAGATCAGGATAGCTTAGACCCTCTACCTCTCATGCTCAATGACCTCTCCCTCACAGGAAAGACCACGTCTCTGGCACTTACCTAAGGGCAGCAGCATGGTAAGTGTCAACATAATCAGAAATGAAGAGCTCTCGGTTCTTGATAACTGGGTCTGTAATGACAAGTTCTCTTCCAGAGTCTGTCAAAAAATCAGTTAATTAAGAGGATATTAAAATTGAGCTTCCCAAAACATTTAGGAAGATTTTGCAAAATTTTTTTTTCAGGTTCATCGCCCACTAAAGAAAGCACAATAAATAACTAGGCCTGGTCAGCAAAATAGAGAATAATGTATAGCAGGAATCACAGGAATGAAGTATCCTGTTGATGGATGTGTTTTATACCCTTTATTAAGTCCCCACGGTTTGTCAAAATGCATTAAGCACAAAAATGAAAAAAGAAGGAAAAAGAGAAGAAACAACTATCACATTTTAGAAACCTGTAAACTACTAAAATATTTAGTGATCTTGTTCATCTTATTTTTTACTGCTCAATATTCCAGGATGGAGTGAAATCACACTGTTTCTGTTGAAAAGAATAAACAAGCTACTATTTTTAATAAGGAACCATAATTTAACTGCTTTAACATAAACTTTTATCATTTCAAAGAAGAAAAAAACTAGTAACATATAAAAGGACATCATTCTTCAAAACCATTTTTTACTACTGGTTGTGGACTCAAAACCTATCACCAAAAGCAGTGTGGAGGAGCGGGAAGAGCTCAGACAGCGCTGTGTCCCTGCCTTGGAGATGCGGCCTTGGCAACTCCCCTAGCATCTTTAAGCCTTAATTTCCTCATCTGCAAGTGGGCAGTAACAAACCCTAACTCATATGATCCATGCGTAACAAATGTGAATCGGCTAGCATGAGGCCTAGCATCTCTCAAAAACCAATAAACACCTGAACAAATGTAATATGCATTTAATGTACACATCTCATGTGTAAATAAAGTTATTGAGTAGAAACTACAATGCCAGAGGGGGGAAAAAAGTAAAAGATGCTCTGGACTACCTTCCTTAATATTCTGAAAGTCAAGACTCAATCTGAATTCCAAAACATTCAGGAAAGCTTTGCTTTGAAAACTGATATTCATAACTCTGAATACAGAGAAGTTCAATAATACATATTATTAAAAAGAAAAAAAGAAATAAAATATAACCCTATAGGGTTTTAAGTATTATTAGAGTTCATCATTGAGAAAAAGGAATAAGAAATGAAATTACTGTTATTTCCAAAGAACACCTATCTCTAGTCAAAGTTTAAGGGGAAGGTGATGTAAGCACATGCTCTGGTAGTTTTGGGGGTTTTTTTAAAAGGCAAAAATAATGAAAGAATTCAGCAAAAAAAATAAACATTTCGGTAATGTCCTTATAAAAACCTTATTTAGAGAAAATTTTTCATAGTGGTTATCTCTATTTAATGAATGCTTTTAGAAGAACTTTGTCCAAAGTCAAGAGAGTGTAAGAATGAAACCAGAAGAACGTATTTACCATTTTCATTATGCCGATCCTGAACCAAATGCTGATACACAGAATCTGGAACTTCAGACTGACGGTAGTACCATTTGACGTTCATGAGTAGATGGTCCCTCTTACTCTGAAAAGGAAAATCTAACAGCATTAGGAACAAGATGCAGGTGCCCACAGGCGCATACCATACCCATGGTCAAAAGCCCCTAGAAACAGGTGGACAAGCAGAGAGGGAGACACACAATTACCACCAGGACCACAAAAATACGTAAGTCAATTATGAGGTCAAATTTTATATTTTAAAATTCCCAGCCACAGCACCCTTCTGACCCTATCCTTCAAAGTTGCTTATTTCAGGAAACAAAGGAGACCAAATGTGAATCTATAAATCTCCTCAGTTTGATTAACTAATTCATTCAATATTAGATTTTTTATTTAGTGTTAACTACATAGCACTACATGAATACATCCTTCTTCTATCTTAATCCTTAACCATTTGGGTAAATATTTATAAACCGTGTTAGCACATTGTAAAGGCCATTAAGGGCAATAAGCTGGAAAGAATTGATCCAGCAAAGCCTGGCAGAAAGTCATCTCTCCAAGGTTTGCCAATCACCCTGATTGAATTACATTCTCCCTCCACTTTATTGCCATTTTATTTGCAATTATTGCCATATGACAAACTAACATAGCAAACTATGGGGGAGGGGGGGTGATGAAAGTACTATGAGTCCATGGAGGAGGGACCCTGTCTTATTCATTTTCGGATTTCCAGAGAATAGAACACCTTGTACATAAATATTTGTCAATAATGAAGAGTTCTATGACGATCAGGGTTTCATAAATGTCTGTGGGACATTTAACTCATGTTATCCCTAAAAGTTAACCTTATTCCTAGTTCAAAGAATAAAGGATCAAATATTGTCCTTCCAGTTGAAGGCTATGGGGCTACGGCTTGAGGTAGACCGTCTCTGTGCACCTGGCTGTGAAACATCTCAACGTGGCAGCTAAGGCTTCCCGTGGCGCCTCATAAAATACTTTTCCAACCCAGGTGAGGGCCTTAAGAGACTTCCCCATGGTGAAGGCGCAAGATCACTCCTCTTAGTAGCTTCTACCTCCTCATCACAAGTCAGCGGGTCAGAAATGAATGAGAGCGAAAATTCAAGAAACGCCTCATGTTTATAAAGAAGATGGCTAAATCCTAAAATACATCAAAGGAACCTTCTTTAATGAAATAAGATGCTTTCTGCTTTAATGAGAGGTATACATAGAGTCTTCACTAAAAAGCCAAGAAGGCTCAAAAAAACCTTTGCTAAAATATTTAAGCCATTTAAAGAACCAAAAAAGCAAAAAAAAAAAAAAAAAAAAAAAAAAATGCTAAACGCCTTGACTGAACTCAAATGTGAAGAAGTGCTATTCCAAAGTAAATATCATAAACATCAAGATTCTTACTTTGCAATTAACTTTGTCAAACAGTCCTACAAAAAAAAGGCATCATTACTGGTTTGAATAAAATAGATTGTATACAAAGAATAATCCTACATAATGGATACTTTTTAGTTTTTATCCATTTTTCACTTTTATATTCTGCACCACTTATGCTACAGGTGGGAAAACGAGGACAAATCACTATGTTGCATAAAAAGAATAAATGTTATATATAGAAGTTTACAGACAGGAGCAATTACTTCCAGCAAGGGATTATGGATGGAGGAGGTAACATCTGACCTGGGGAAAAAAAATGGGAAAGATTTCAATGGATTCTTTCCAGGCAAAGGAGGAGACCTGAGAAAGACACAAAGATAGAGAAAGTATAAGACATATCCAGATGCACACGGTCCATCTGCGTGCCCACACAGGTAAATGTTCTGCATGATACTGAGAAGAACCTGAATCCTGACTGTAGCCTGGCCTTTAGTGGGCTTCTAACTCCCTGGGACAAATGGGGTCTTCTATCTTCATTGCAGACCAAACACACAGGCAGTGAGGTACAAAACACCAGGACACGAGAGAGCAGCTAGAAGGCTACAGTTTGTTTCATAGGCAGAGGGATAAAGAGCAGGATCAAGGTGAGAGCACTCATCATGGAAAGAGACAAACCAGAGGAAGGGGGAGAGCCTATTTGGCAGTACTCAGAGATAAACTCACATGCTGTCTAATACAGGGTTTCTCACCTCGATTTTTGACATCTGTTCCAGATAAGTCTGTTGTGGGGGCCAGTCCTGTGCACTGTTAGATGTTTAGTAGCATCCCTGGCCTCCAACAACTAAAAGCCAGTGGCACCCTTCCCTCATTGTGACAATAAAAAATGTCTCTAAACGTTGCCAAATGCCCCCTGCGGGGACAAAATTACACCCCAGTTGAAAACCAGTGGTTTAACAGTTTCTGTTTTAAGGAAAGCTAAACAAGAATGGTAAGAATAAAGCCTGGTTCAAGCACTACTGGGTGGGGAACGTGGACTGCAGGTAAGAATACAGGGAAGTCTGTCATGGTCAAATCCCACCTCCACCACTTCTAGCTACATGACTCTGGGCATGTTACTAAGATTCTCTGAGTCTCCCCTTTTCTGTAAAATGGGAATGTTGAAACCTACCTAAAAGGACTACTGCAAGGTTTAAAAAGGATGGAAAAGCATCTGGAACTGAGTAAGTACTAAAGAGTATTTGTTTTCTCTGTTAGTAAGTGACTGTAACCTGTGCTTCACATAAAAATTTCAAGAACTTTTCTGAAAATTGTGGGAGTTATTTCTTCACCAGTATACAGTCTCTTTCAAGAGATGACAGTGATCTCTATAGTCACTGAGCTACTAATGGATGCTTCAATGCTCACAGTAATGAATTACTTAATAGGGCACAAAGGAATGTGGATATACTAGCAGTCCTAGCAACAATGTTCTAAAACCTATACTTCTATGTATTTCTGTAACACATCTAAGATGTCTGAAAACCCAAAAGATGACAGAAATAATCTTAAAGGTACCATAACTGGCAATCGTACAATGACTACTTTTCAGAACCAAGCCAACAATTCTGGCGACCTTTTGAAGTCATAATATCTATGTATCTTCTAACACAGGCACATTTAATGATTACACACACACACAATTACTGCTCTAGTTTATTTGTGCCTAGGTTTATGACTCCTAATATGATACTTCACAAAGGCAGTTGAAAACCTACTGGATCTCCTAATGCAGTACTATCCAATAACCAGGCAGTGGCAGCATTGTGTTAAAAAAGCCTCCAAAATCTTAACTCCACAGATACAAGACAACAAAGGTCGACACAAAGTAACCAAAAGTTTTTAACAAATTTAATTAGCTGTATTAGACAAAATCTTTCTAAATAGGCCAGGAACTTAGTTAAAGAATAAACAGCTATGAAGGGAGGCAGTGTGTCGTTTCGGAGGGCACTAGACTAAAATTAGGTAATCTAGGATTCTAGTCCTGTCTGTAATCACTAGTTAGCTGAGGGTGACCTTGGTGGAGTCACCTAGCCATCTGACAAGTGAAGGGATGGAACAGGATGATTTCTATGGTCTCATCCCATCTCACATGCTTATCTCTAGGTTTCTTCCCCAGACAAAACCCAGGAGATAAAATGGGGTGGGGGAGAACCCCTCATGTTTTCTGTATATCAACACAATGGCATTAGCTCACACTACCATCCTAAACAAGTTTTACAAATTAAAATGTCATCTTCCACGGAAGCTGACTACTGTGCACCGAGGGACAGCAAAAGGGAGCAAGAGAGTACCCAGAGAGTACCCTTCCAAAGTCACCTCAGACACAGGTGCTGCTCGAACATTAACCATGGGAAATCTTCATCTTCTTCCCACTCTTCACTCGTCAAACACTTCTGCCCAAAATCACAGAAAATTAAAGGCAAAAGTAAACTTAGAGATCATTTGATTCAACCCAAACCACCTGGGTTTGAATCATGGCTTTGCAGCTTACTAAAGCAAGCTGTGTGACTTGGGGCAAACGACTTCTCTAAGCCTCCATTCTCTCATATATAAAATGAGGAAAAAATAATAGTCTCTACCCTCATTAGGTTGTGAGGATTAAATAAATGAATATAAGTAGAGTGGATTAGCTCTCAATAAATGTTGGCTATTACTATTACTGTTTTACAGATGAAGAGAGGAGTCAAGCTATAATAAGAGGTTGCTTATAAATTTTTCTTTTCTCAGATTCAAAAATTTGCTAATAACAGCAATACAAAAATAAATCATGTAGCAAATTAGGGGGGAAGTATCCTCACTTTTACAACAATCTGAGAAGCATATCAAGTATTTCTAACAAACATGCCTCATTAATGACTAGTGATATAATCGTACAATGGTATAAAGGTCAAAGTGGTAACACATGACACATTTTAAACAAAACGCTGAAGGAAGAGGAAAGGGTGAAAAGCTTCCTGTGTGACGGCACTCTGGGGTATATTTCTGAAGACAGAGAAGAGGCCACTGGGAAGTAAATAATTTCCCATTATTTTATCTTGAGAGAGAGAGAGAGAGTGATTGATTGATTACAAGTGGTAGGATACACTGGCGTTAAGAGAAAACCACCAAACAGGAGCAGTCCAATCAGCTTAGAGTAAGGTTTCAGAGGAGTGGCTCTGTGCAAAAAAGAAAAGGAGCTGATTCTGGGTTAAATTATGGATTCTTCCACATCCCTGGCCTGGATTTCTCTGAAATGACGGATGTATGTAAATTTAAGGAAATACAGAGTTTAATAGAGGACAAAACCCATCCTCACCTGGGTTTTAAAAAAAGACAAACAGCCTAATGGTGGGTGTTTGGAAGCAAAATAGGGAGGATTTCTAGAACTCTACATGTCAGACAATAGGTGGAGAATTAATGAATTAAAAAGTCAAAACTGAAATTAACCATTCAGAATGAGATAACTGACAAAGGTAGATTAGGGAACAGGAAGGCAGTAGAGATGGGCAAGGTAAACAGCAGGCTGCTGTAGAAGGGACACTGGTTCATCTTATCAACAGCACCACTGCAAACACAAATACAGATCCAAGGCTGAGAAGTAAAATTTCCCTTCCTAGAGATCTTTTATGGTTATTAATATAGTATTTTCACTGATTTAAATAGGGCAATCTGAGGTTTTCCTAGAACCAGTCTTAATATCATCCTCTAGA
The DNA here is from genome assembly GCF_057802395.1 of Ceratotherium simum simum. Lineage (NCBI taxonomy): Eukaryota > Metazoa > Chordata > Mammalia > Perissodactyla > Rhinocerotidae > Ceratotherium > Ceratotherium simum. Next base: position 44,541,076 of record NC_141921.1, on the reverse strand, counting down.
AAAACATTTTAACACAACCTTAAAAAAAAAATAAAGGAAGCAGGGGTCGGGGGGCGGGGGGGTGGGTTGGAGTTCATAAATGACCAATAGGACAAGTGTAGAGATTCCTTTATACAATATGGAGGAGGCCCCCAAACCAGAATGGGAACAACAATAATTTTAAATTCACCTGTGTTATACAGGAAAGACCTTCTCTGCCCCATCAATCACCTATCAGCTCTTGGCAGATTCCATCAGGGCTCCATAAAAGCCCTCCAAACAGGCCACTCTAGGCCTTCCACTGTTAGCAAATATGGCAGAGGGATCAAGGCCAAAGACAACCTAACCAGGATATAAAGATGGATATCATCAAATGAACAACTTTGCAAAGTCAAAATAATCTGCTAGAGAAAACAGAAGAACTTCCTTCAAATTTTTAACTGCTTAGTTCTTAGATGCTCACATTTCAAATAATGGAAGATCTAGATTCAGAGTCAGGTGAAATCAGACCAAAATTCTTGCTTTATAAAGCCAAAATAAGTGGCCGGCCTGGTGGCGTAGTGGTGAAGTTCACATGCTCCACTTCGGTGGCCCGGGGTTTGCAGGTTCGGATCCTAGGCACGGACCTACACACTGCTCATCAAGCCATGCTGTGGCAGCATCCCACATATAAAATAGAGGAAGATGGGCACAGATGTTAGCTCAGAGCTAATGTTCCTCAGCAAAAAAAAAAAAAAAACCCAAAATAACCCATCAGGTTTTTCCAAAACTTTGGGAAGTAGAAGTGGCTAACATCTGTTTACTATATGGCTTAGGAAGATACCTTTTGAAGAAAATGTTCATGCATTTCCACAATATGGTGATAATAAAGTTCAGAGTTATGTGAATATTAGAGGTTTATTATATAATTCAGAAATGTCTACACAAACTTTGAATTGGCAGTTAGGACACGAAGGCTGCAGAGGGGGAAAACAGTCTACCAGAGACATAACGGCCTCCCTTCCAGAGGGCTGCACAGCCAGTTTAAAGTGGCATTTCAACCCTGCTGAGTCCACCTCCACCGATAGGCTGATGCCTGTTGGGAAGATCACCCTCATGAAGACCTTGGAGACATAGTCTTAGTAGCTTCAATCATTCCTGACTTTCAGGGAGGGGAGTAGGGACAGAGGGGAGTAGGTCAAAGATTACTATCCTTCAAAGGCCAAAGATAACTCCAGGCATATGCACAGGGAGATGCAATAAGATTTCTGTAAGAGTCAGAGGATCATCCTTGCTCAACTTTGGGGATAAACATCAGGACTGACTGAGATCAAAATGAAATCAGGTAGAAAATACCTTGTAATATTTCAAGCCATCATTCTACTCCTAACACAAGACACTACGAGTGTAACATTTTCTATATCTAAATAGCTTTATAGCCATTACAGCTCACAACACCATGAAAGAGTTATAGGAAAATATATGAAGTGCCACCAGGGCTCAGGCCATCAACATCCACCCATCTCAGAGTTCTGCTCTGATATGGGTACTAGGAGGGTGGGAAGAAAGCCAAAACACTGGCTCCCGAGTCTCATTCTCAAAGGAGAAGAAAGGGCTTTGAGTATCTCCTACCAATAATCATACTATCATGTACAAATCTCCCTACTGTACTGAGACATTAACTAAACATTTTGTTTCCTTTTTTCCCGAGAGGATGGAGTAATGGAGAGTAAATTTCTTATTGCCATTGAGTAAACAAAGTACCTACTCTCTTGTTTTATCTTAAAATGCCCTTCTTTCAACTTTCTGGGGTATACAGTCATGTGTTGCTCAAATACATTATTAGGCAATTTCGTCGCTGTGGGAAGAGCATAGAGTGTACTCACACAAACCTAGATGGTATAGCCTTCTACACACCCAAGCTATATGGTACTAATACAGGACCACCATCATATATGCTGTACATCGTTAATCGAAACGTCGTTATGCAGCACATGACTATATTTCAAGTGTGCCAGGAGACCTGAAAGAATCCAAAACCTGCAAGAGTTACCCTCGTACATCCACTGTCCAAGGGTGACTGAACTGATCTGTAAAAGAACTATGATTGTAGCACATCTCCCTTCTGGTGGCCACACCATTTGACTTTCTAACATAGAAACCTATTTAGTGGTGTGATGGTTAATTTTATGTGTCAACTTGACCATGCTAAGGGATGCCCAGATAGCTTGTAAAAAATTATTTCTGGGCGTGTCCGTGAGTGTGTTTCTGGAAGAGATTAGAATTTGATTCAGTAGACTGAGTAAACAGATCTGCCCTCACTCATGTGGGTGGGCATCATCCAATCTGTTGGGGGCCCAAATGAAACAAAATGGTGAAGGAAGGGCAAATTTTCTCTTTTCTTGAGCTGGGACGTCCATCTATTCCTGCCATCAGACATGGGAACTCCCAGTTCTCGGGCCTTCGGACTCCCTGGATCTCAGACCTTTGGCTTTGGACTGGGAGTTACACCACTGGCTTCCCTGTTTCTCAGGCCTATGGATTTGGACTGAATTATACAATCTGCTTTCCTCGTTCTCTAGCTTGCAAATAGCAAGTTATGGGATGTCTCGGCCTCCATAACCTCATGAGACAATTCCTATAGTATATATACATATATACTCTCTCTATATACATATCTCTCCTACTGGTTCTGTTTCTCTAAAGAATCCTGACTAATACAATTGGCTATTTATCATTTATTGGCATTTCCAAATGGATATAACCTGGAACTACACAGGGGTCAGAACTAGCAAAATGAATTCTTTCTTTAAAGATAAATAAATAGATGAAAGAAACAGAGAAACAAACTATATCCATTTGACCAAGCTGCTTACTGCCTTTAGGCACCAGAATCAAGGTTAGAAGCTCATTTTCCAAACCTGTGACAATCCAAAAAACTATTTTCAAGAGATGGCATCAGTATTTGGGTCTGTGTTAAGAGGATTTAAGTCACGTTATATCAGATGGTGAAATAGGAAGGTGAAACTCTGAGAGGGCAGAAACTTTTTACAGTGTTTACAACCAAGATGTGCAAATAACTGGTTACATACAAATCCCCAGAAAGATGATGTAACTAAAACTGCACTGAAACACAGTCTCTGATGATCAGAGAGGATTTTCAAAATCACTGTTTCTTGATGATGTCTTGTCTATTAAACAAACTTCTGCCTTTTAGTTAATTATTTTTACAGTTTAATCTGGACAAAAATGAATATTTTGTTAGGACCAAAAAGGTGCATAAAAACAAAATGATCTTTCAACTGCTAACTATGGAGTCAAAACGTATTAAGGTATTTTCTATCTAGGATTACATTGTTATGAACAATGAAATTTTCAGATAATTGATTTCCGTATCTGCAGTAGAGGGACCAAAACTGAGTACAGGTGTAGCCTTGGGAAAATGTCTACTTCTTGGCCTCCATCATAAGACAGGACGTGGGGTCACTAGGTAACCTCTGCTGTCCTTATCCTCTGAAACTGAATAACAAGCTTATGCCACACACATATAAGCTACACTTAAAGTGGATCTTTGCACATGGGGACAGATATACCAAACTAAAAAGCATTCCAGTAATTTCCCACATGTATCCCATTGATATACATCAACCTGACAAAAATACTAAATGTCAAATTCAAGATTTAAAAGGTCGCAAAAGTTCAGGTTGAAGGGTCAAATTAGGAAGATAAAATTTCACAGATAAATTAAGACCCTATACTTGGATCCCCAAAATCTGCTGACCAAACCCAAAATAAATCCCTTCCTAAAAGCCAGTACTCTTTCCAGCAGCTATGGTTATATCAGATAAATCCATAACCACAAACTTTCTATTTGGCCAAAAGATTACTCCCATAAAGGAAGATAAAATAGCTGTTTGTAGGCATCACCATAAGAAACTGTCAAATTGCCTTTAATCCCTACTAAATGGAATTAAACATTCCATTGAATTTCCTTTTTAAAAAAGTCAAGCCCAAATACTATAAAAGTTTGAAATCTTTGCAATACTTTGGTTGTTATTTGGTGATAGTAGTGACAGTAGCAGCTATTTACTCATTCTGGGGGAGTTGACTTCTTATTCATGACATAGCCAGAGAAGTTATAGAGCTCTCTTACAAATCAGTGATGGGGTCAGATGTTGCAGCAGTGCAAAAGAAGTTAAAAAAAGGGGGAAAACTTGGGCTGTAGGCTTCCAAAATTCTCTAGAAGGTTCACAAATTAAACACATTTACGTTATTCTAAAAATAAAAATTGCTAACTTATAATTAAAGATACATCACACAGATATTGCTACTAAAAACTGACGCTAAGGGGCTGGCCCAGTGGCGTAGGAGTTGAGTCCACGCACTCTGCTCTGGCGGCCCTGGGTTGACAGGTTCAGATCCCGGGCTTGGATCTACGCACCGCTTATCAAGCCATGCTGTGGCAGGCGTCCCACATATAAAGTAGAGGAAGATGGGCATGGATGTAAGCCCAGGGCCAATCTTCCTCAGCTAAAAGAGGAGGATTGGCAACAGATGTTAGCTCAGGGCTAATCTTTCTCACACACATACACACAAAACTGACGCTGAAATATGTTGAAAAGATCTCATTGAGTCAACACGTGCTTTACAGAGGTGATTCTCCAACTTGTTAGACTCAGGATTCCTTACTCTCTTGAAAACTATTGAGGAGTTCAAAGAACTTTTATGTGGGTTATATCTTATCAATATTTACTATATTGGAAAATAAAGATAAGAAAAAATTTTAAAGATTTTTTACTAATCCATTTAACAATAATAACCCCACTAAATGTTAACATAAATAACAAATAACTTTTTTGTGTGTGTGTGAGGAAGATCAGTGCTGAGCTAACACCCATGCTAATCCTCCACTTTTTTTTTTGCTGAGGAAGACCGCTCTGAACTAACATCTATTGCCAATCCTCCTCCTTTTTTCCCCCAAAGCCCCAGTAGATAGTTGTATGTCACAGTTGCACATCCTTCTAGTATGTGGGACGGGGCCTCAGCATGGCCAGAGAAGCGGTGTGTCGGTGCGCGCCCTGGATCCGAACCCGGGCCGCCAGTAGCGGAGCACGCGCACTTAACCGCTAAGCCACGAGGCCGGCCCACAAATAACTTTTTATTTGTCATAAATAATTTTTAAAACAAACAAATTTAGGAAACAAGTAATATTTATACTTTTACAAATCTCTTTTTTGGCTTAAGAAAACAGATTCTCATATCTGATTGTGCAGTCTGTTGAGACATATCACACATCACGAAGCCTTTGTAAAACTCCACTGTACACTCACGAGAGATTGAGAGTAAAAAAAGGCAAATGATGTCTTGGTATGATTATGAAAAAGTCTGATCCTGCAGACCCCCCGCCCATACTGGAGAACAGCTGCTCTACGGGGTGAGGAGAACAAGCTGCGGTGCAGTCCCAGACACCCTCTCCTGCCCTCCCTCTCACACCCCGCTAGCTGAAACAGTGCAAGCACGCTCCCCAAACAGAACCGCCACTGGAGATTCTAAAGCACACATTCATTTACAAGTGAGATACTATTAAAAAAATAAAAGATTTTATTTTTATTTATACAATCAGATATGCCAGTAGTGAGTAGAAAAGTTAAACTCTTGATAAAGAAGAAAATCTAGACAAGAAGCCTCTCATTTCAATTTAAGGTATTTTTCTTTCTAAAATCTGAGCTCATGATATGGAGAAATATTTAAGGATCGATTCAAACAAGAACATAAATAGGTCTACACTAAAAAGGTAGACTTGAAAACAACGATGAACCTATTACGCTGAAAGCACGCACGCAGGAAATAACCTGGATAAGTTTATTTAGCAATCTGCAATTCCAGGCAACTTTGCAACCATTTCAAAAATCGTACTGTTTCCCACCTGAGAAAACTGGCAACACGAAACATCAACTTTTAAGGAAAAAAAACTTTAACTTACAATACTATACTGAATCATCTTTTATATCATCATCTTTTATATCATCATCTTTTATAAAGATAAACATACCTATTTTATGTGAAGCCAGCAATATTCCTCTCTTTCTAGGTGATAAGCTTTTTGTATCTCTGCTTTCTGAAACTGCAAAACTGTAGCGGTGGTAATACAGTAAAATAAAATAACTTTCAGCAGCACAAAGATTTTAGAAGTGAATAAGTATTTGCACGTCTAAGGAGCTCTAATATAGGCTTAGAAATTATTATTGATTTAAATAGTCAATCTGCATAATAATAAGAATACAATTACAGCTAGCAAACATTTTCAACTTGCCAATAAACAAATTCAAATAGTTTGCTAAAAAAATGGGAAAATCAGTAGAAACCCTGAAAACTTCCATTTTCCTATTTCATTTAATGTAAACTAGTCTGTCTTGTCTTAAATATTTTATTTATTCTTCTCTCCTTTCGACTTAAACCAAAACAAAGACTGTAACCTTTTAATACCTGTTAGTCTATTTATAAATAACTGTTCCATCTACAGCCGTTTTTCTAATACAAACATGCCTTGATAGCTTATCTCAGTCCACATGCCAGACAACAAAGGCCCACTGGCCCGCTGGAGAGGAGAAATGGAAAGCAGGAAATGAGAAAGCTTAGTTAATCCCCAGATAATCGATCAGTGTATTCAGTCAAGTGTGAGCTGAGCTGGGGAAACATTGCTTACAAAAAGAAAGAAAATCAAAGAGCAAATGACAAGAGTGACAATTTATCTTAAAAAGTTAATTTTTTTCAAAAAGATTTCCTATCACATTTAAGCACTAATACAACGTATATAAATGTTAATATCTTTTGAAGTAAGACATTCTTTAAAATCCTTCGCCCTCTATCCTTTTTCAGAAACAAGTTTTAATTTTGGGTTTTGTTTTATTGTTTTGGTTTTGGTTCATCCTTTTTTTTCTAAATCAGCTTTACTGAAGTACAATTTATATACAATAAAATTAACCTGTTTACACTTTCAATTAGTTTGACAAATGTTATGTTTGACAAACGTGGTGTGTAACCACGACCACAATCAAGATAGGGAACATTTCCATTACCACAAAAAGATTGACTTCTTTTAGAATTGATAAATCTGCTATGCTGAAAAGCTTTTACGCCAGTGAATGCTAGAAAAACAACATTCTAATCTAAATCCCTTCCTCCATTTTAACACACATAGAAGTGAACATGGAGAAAAACAACTCGGAGTTAGCTGTGACACTTCTCCTAGCTACTGCTCGAGACTACATAGACAACAATTCCATGCTCTTTAAAATCAAATAGTTTGCTGGATAAAACTTCTGGGCTGAGACTTATATGACTTCCTAAAATTCCTAGAATACAGATATAACAGTTATAGTAATAATAGTTAATAAAATAAATAAAAAATAATAATTTTGAATTAGTTTTATGGTATACTTTCCTCAGATCATGTAACCAATATTTAATGAGCTTCTACGAGGTGTCAGACACTGTTCTGGAGATAAACTCTGAGGATTCAGGAGAGGGGGAAAAAACAGAGTTCCAGTCTTGATAGAGCTTATATTCCAGTGGAGGGACAGACCCTTTGACAATCCTTCCATCCCTCAAAAAAAGGTCAGAGAACGGTTAAGCACTTAAAAAAAGAGTCATGAGCAACGAAATTTGCCACTTAGTAACCTTACAACCCTAGGTGAGTAACATTTTTTACACTGTATTTAGTCTCTTGAATATTATTTTCCTTAAAATTAGTAGTCTTCTCAAAACAATCTGAGGATGGCAGGAAAAAGTGTACTGTGACTTGACTGCTTCATACAGACAGAAGGGTCTAAATAACCTTGATAAATCCATACACAAACCTCTCCGCCCACAGGAACAACGCAGAAACCCAAGTGTGCATGTCTCTGTCTCTCAGCTAAGGCTGAGCTTCGTTCATGAAAACTCCCAAAGGTTCTTCTACCTTCTTTATCTTTATTATTTTTCTTTTAAAAATTTATTATAACAGGCTGGCCTGGTGGCATAGTGGTTAAGTTCACATGCTCCGCTTGGGGGTGGCCCAGGGTTCACAGGCTCGGATCCCAGGTTCGGACCTATGCACCGTTTATCAAGCCATGCTGCGGCAGGCGTCCCACTTATAAAGTAGAGGAAGATGGGCACAGATGTTAGCCCAGGGCCAGTGTTCCTCAGCAAAAAGAGGAGGATTGGCAACGGATGTTAGCTCAGGGCTAACCTTCCTCTCACACACACACACACACACACAAATTTATTATGAAACATTTCACACACAGAAAGGTATAAAAATAACTACGTATCAAACACTTTAAGAAATAAAACAAACCTGAAGAAGCTGCCTGTAGACCCCTCCTAGATAGATCTCCTTACTCCCCTAGAGGTAACCACTATCTTGAATTTACTGTTGCTCATTCCCATGCAGTCCTTTATGCTTTAACTTCATATGTACTTATAACTAAAAATACGTAAGGTATCGTTTTGCCTTTTTTACACTTTACATAAATGACATCATACTCTTCGATTTCTTCTGCAATCTGCTTTGTTTATTCAGCATTATGCTTGCATGATTCATCCACACCATAGTTCATTCATTTTAAATGATACATATTACCTCTATGTACAATATACCACAATTTGTTCATAAATTTTCCTGCTGATAGACATTACGGTCATTTCCAGTTTTTCACTATACAAACCAAGGCTGCTATAATAAGCATTCCTATTCATCTTTGTGCAAGCTGGTCTAAGAAACACAAAACTTTTCTATTCAAATTATCTAAATTACTCTGAAATGTCTGGTGTCACAGCTAAATGTTCAAACTTATTAGTATAACACTATTCATAGGGCCGGCCCCGTGGCTTAGCGGTTAAGTGCGCGCACTCCGCTGCTGGCGGCCCGGGTTCGATCCCGGGCACGCACCGACACACCGCTTCTCCCGCCATGCTGAGGCCGCGTCCCATATACAGCAACTAGAAGGATGTGCAGCTATGACATACAACTATCTACTGGGGCTTTGGGGGAAAAAAATAAATAAATAAAAATTTTAAAAATAATAATAATAATAACACTATTCATAATGTCCTTCTGATATCTTGTTAATGCCTATAGAATCTGTAGTGTTGTCCCAGTCTTATTCTTCAAATTGGTAACTTGTTGCCTTTTCCCTTTCTTTTCTTTATCATTTTTATGAGAACTTAAGTTTCATTAGTCATTTCAAAGGAGCAACTTTTGATACTGTTGATTATCTTTAATAAAATATCTTTTATTTTCTTATTAAATCATTAATCTGAGCTCTTCATTATTCTCTTCCTTTTTTTTGGGTTTAATTTTCTTTTTAAATTTCTTAATATAGATACTTAGACCATTAATTTTATTCAGCCTTTCTTATTTTCCTATATATGAGGCTAAAAATTTACCTCTGAGCATAGCTTTAGCTATATCCTATAATTGCGATATGTTGTAATTTTATTAATTATTCACTGCAAAATATTTGCTAATTTCCACTATGATGTCTTATTTGACCCTTACACTATATAGAAATGTATCACTTTATTCCACACATTTGTGGATTTGCCAGATAATCATTTTGTTTCTGATTCCCACCTTAATTTCACTGTGGTCAGAGAACATGTTAGGTGTGATTTCAATCCTCTGAAATATGTTAAAACTTGCTTTAAGATCTAACATAGTCATTATTGATACATATCCCATATGCACCTGAAAACAATCTTCAGTTGCTGGGTACAGTGTTCTGTACGTGACAATTAGCTCAAATTTTTTAATTATGTCATTCAATAACCTAAATTCTTACTTATTTGGAATCTACTTGTTTGCTCAATTACTGAAGGAGATGTGTTAAAATCTGTCTAATTGTCCAAATATTCATCAACAGTTTAGGATCAACTGCAGTATATTCATACAATGCAATAGTACATAGCAATGAAAATAAATTACTGCAACATACAAAAACATGGATGCATCTCACAAACAATATGCTGAGCCAAAGAGACCAGACAGATAAATATATATTGCATAATAACCTTTACATATACAGTTTAAAGGCAGGCAGAACTAATCTATGATGTTAGAGCTCACAGCAGCATTACCATGGTATTAGTGACTGGGAAAGAGCATAAGGGTGGTTTCTGGAGTGCTTATAGGATTTTATTTCTTGATATGAGTAGAAGTTACATAGAATTATACATATAGTAAACTATATATAGTTCACTACATGAAAATTCACTAAGCTGTACATTTACAAATTTTATTCTTTCATTGTGTGTATATGTATTCTTACATGTGTATGTATTTTATTCTTTCATGTGTATGTATTTCATGTGTATAAAATTTTTAAAACTTTAAAAATTAAACTCTAATTCACAAAAAACTGAAATTTACATACACACACTTGTATAATGCATAACATATCTCAGGAAAGATACAAGAAGCTGGTAACACTGGTTGCCTCTAAAGAGGAGAAGTTGCAAAGAATGTGTAATGCCAGAAAGCAACAAAGTGCTCAAAGAATGATAGGGACATATGAAAGATAAACAGAACCAGCCTGAAAGGGCTCCTACTGGTCAAATTTGAAACAATTTGAAAATTAAACTATACAATGATGATAATGGATTACAACTCACAGAATAAAATAGGAAACCATCCATCCATGATGATATATGTAAATGAATAAACTGAACAGTTACTGAGGAACAGGATATTTTCACAGTCACAAAGCACCTTTCCACAAAATAGTAATTACAAAGGATTAAAAAGTAACTTTTCGGGCCGGCCCCGTGGCTTAGTGGTTAAGTGCGCACGCTCCGCTACTGGCAGCCTGGGTTCGGATCCCGGGCGCGCACCGACGCACTGCTTCTCCGGCCATGCTGAGGCCGCGTCCCACATACAGCAACTAGAAAGATGTGCAACTATGCCATACAACTATTTACTGGGGCTCTGCGGAAACAAAAAACAAAAAAAAAAGGAGGAGGATTGGCAATAGATGTTAGCTCAGAGCCGGTCTTCCTCAGCAAAAGAGGAGGATTGGCACGGATGTTAGCTCAGGGCTGATCTTCCTCACACACACACACACAAAAAAGTAACTTTTACAGTAGAGAGGCCTGGTAGACCCAATTTTAACCATGTGATCAAAGTGAACACCAATAATGGAACAAACAGAAATTGAGTAATGCCTGCAATGAGAAGAACCCTAATCTGAATCACATAATGAAGGAACACTATATGAATGCAAACTGAGGAAGATTTTACAAAATAACTGGTCTGTAAATCTTCAGAAGTGTCAAGGTCATGAAAGGCAAGGAAAGACTGAAGAACTGTTCCAAACTGAAGAGGACTAAAGAAACATGACAAGTAAGTGTTAACACAAAATGAACAACTGGCTAAACATGTATGGGGTTTGAGTAATAACGTATCAATGCTAATTTTGACATCTGATTGCTGAATTGTGGGTTATATCAGAAAATATTGTTTGTAAGAAATACACATTCCAATATTGGGTTCATGGGGCATCATTTGTTGACTTATTCTCAAATAACTCAGGAAAAAGTTCTGTGTACTGTACTTGCAGATGTTAGGTAGGATTGGGGTTGGTTAAGATAAAAGATTGGAGGGCCGGCTCTGTGGCTTAGCGGTTAAGTGCGCGCGCTCTGATGCTGGCGGCCTGGGTTCGGATCCCGGGCGCGCCCCAAGGCACCACTTCTCCGTCCAGCGCGAGGCCGAGTCCCACGTACAGCAACTAGAAGGATGTGAACCTATGACATACAACTATCTGCTGGGGCTTTGGGGGGAAAAAAATGAATAAATAAAATCTTTAAAAAAAAAAAAAAAGATAAAAGATTGGAGAAATAAATTTTAGTTCCAATTTAAAAGTACATAATCATAGGCATTGGTCAGTAAAAACTATTCTGACAAATTATTAAGGCTTAAAGCTAGGTACAGTAAGTAAGAATAAAATGACATGTAATTGCAAAGGATCAATGCATGCTATTGTCAGTCAGTTAAGAATTACTTTCAGGAATTTATTCTATGATTAAGATGGCATTTCAAAATAGTGAGGAAAAATGAACTATTTAATAATTCTGTTGAGATTACTGGGACGGCATCTGGAAAAAAATAAGTTGCATCCACATCTTACACTTTATACCAAAGTAAATTCCAAAAAAATACGCCAAAGATTGAAATGTGAAAAATAAAACCATAATGAGAAAAATACAAATTAAAGTTATACCAAGAATATCTCGTTGAAATTGGCAAACATCCAAGGTGCTAACAGTCTGCTGGCCAGGCTGTGGGGAAACAGAGTCTCATGTACTTTTCACATAAATATAAACCGGTACAACCTTTATAGAGGGCAATTGGGCAGCATATGTCAAAATTATAAATCACCTGTTTCCCCAGCAATATCACTGATTACAATTTATTCTAAATGTATATTTGCATATATACAAAATAACATGAACACGTTTATATAACACGAACAATGTCCATTAACAGGGGACTGACTAAATAAATTATGAAACATTCACACAATGGAATACTGTGCAGGTATATATATTTTCAAGGACGCAGGGAGGAGAAGAAATTTTCTATAGACTGATATAAAAAGATCTCCAACATACATTCTTAAGAGCAAGCTCTAGAATAGTGTGTATAATGTGACAGCTGTTATATTTACTTATACGTCTGTGGAGACACCTTGGAAGAATACATATGGAGTGTAATAACAATGATTATCTGTGTAGGGTGAGGAGCGAAGAGAAAGAACTTAGGCAAATAAAAGCCCACGGATGGGAGGCAGACTTTTCAGTACACCTTTTAATACTTTTGGATTTCTGAATCATGTAAATTTATTGCCTATTCAAACACAACTTTTTTTTTTAAGTCACAGATTATTTTGTCTACATCACAGGCCTTTCCTCTCTCTCTCTCCTTTCTTTCCACTTGGCATGTTTCTGCACTTTTCTTTTTTATATTGCTAGCCTTCCCTGGATGATAGACATCTCCTGACTCACAGAGTTGGAATATGGACAAACCAGACTGTTAGAGAATAAAATGAACAGGAACAAGCCTATTTAATTACAGCTGTCCGTGCCAACAGTCAGGTGCCTAATCTTTTACACTTAAGACTTCTAAGAACATTAAGGCAAATAAATATAAAACAGTCATACATGTTCTCAACTGCTTGTAGAAGTCTCATGAGCCTTTGCCCTCCATAATGCCATAGTATCCTTATACACCTCATCGCAAAAATGCTCACAGTGTTGCTGAATTTAAAGAGGCATAGAGCCTTTAAATATGAAATCTAAAGAGTCTCTAATTGAATAAGATGTTCCACTTAATGCTACCTTACAAAACCAACCCTGAAATGAAAATAGAGTACTACCAACTCCTATTCATCCTGTGAGAGACCATGGAGGCTATATACACACTTAAAAAGGGAAGAAGGATGTCATTAATAAGATGTAATTGAAACCTCTCCTGAAAGAAAGCAACAAGCACGATTTTTTGTCATAACATTTTTTATCTATGTTTGCTATTTCCACAAACTCCTCTTTGATTACAGATTATGTCTTTCCAAGAAGACTATTTGGCAGCAAGCTGCTGACAAAGTATTGATGGCAGTCCTCCTTACACACGCCTTATTAGCATTTCTATTGCTGCACTGCTCACAGTGGCATTATAAATCACACACACTCAGTGTCATGCACAATAACCAAACAGTTACCTAACAACTAGGGGTATTACAAATGCATTGGACTAATCTTTGAATATATGCTCTGATAATTAAATTCCATTATGGCTTCTACTTTTAATCCTAAAGGCAGCAACACTGAAATCGAGTGCCATCCACACAGTGCCCTCAGATTTGCCAGGAAATGTCACTTATATTATATAGTTCACATCCAATTACTGAACATAAGCAGCCAGAGCATCTATCACTTACGTTAAAACAAGCAGAACTCAGCAGTGGGGCTGTCGGAAGCCATCACATGGCTTAAATGGATTTCTCACCTTTCAAGTATCAAGCGGTCCTCTTTCCCAGAACATCTCACTAAGGGATTTGGCTATTTAACAAAGAGACATACCCAAGTAGAAAGAAACATTCAAAAGGCAGGACATATTGCAAAGCCCAGCTAAGAGCTGGAGACATCTGCCCCTTGTGTTAAAATACAAAACAGTAAAAGATCCTTTACATGAAAAATAAATACAAATAAAAAGGGAACTTCTGTCAAGGCCACTAACAAAGAAGCAAAGTTATATTAATACCTACGGAGTCCTTGTTTTTGGCCAGTGTCCCACAGAAATTAAAGAGCTCTCCTGGCCAGAAAATCTATTAATTTCCCAGTTTTTAAGAACAAAGAACCCTTTCCTGAAGTCCTTGTGTGGAGCCCCAAAGCTAAACCAGCCACCAAGCACAAAGCTATGCTCTTCTGTGCTGCTGTCTGTCATTCATGCATAGTCACCAGGATTAGTGCAAGCTGAATTTCACAGATTTGCAGAAATACACATTTGAGCTTTCCACCTACCACCAACGACGATCTTTAAAAACAAGGATCAAGATAACTTCCCTAATCCTGTAAGTTCAGAAAAGCTTCTACTGTCAAAAGAAAACATTAATAGCTGACTCTTGGCAATTAACACATAATACAGCCAGCACTTATCTATTACCAATATTACCATATTCTATAATTTGAGGGAGGAAATCACTATAGAGGGAATTGTAGGAAATCATTTTCAAGCCCTACCAATATTATGCCAGACAGGCTAACAAGAGAAACTGTCAGAGTTCTAATTGGCAGTAAATAATTATTGAGGGGTCGGCCCTGTGGCGTAGCTGTTAAGTGCGCACGCTCCGCTGCTGGTAGCCCGGGTTCGGATCCCAGGCGCACACCAATGCGCTGCTTGTCGGGCCATGCTGTGGCAGTGTCCCACATAAAGTGGAGGAAGATAGGCACAGATGTTAGCCCAGGACCAGTCTTCCTCAGCAAAAAAGAGGAGGATTGGCATGGATATTAGCTCAGGACTGATCTTCCTCACAAAAAAAAAAATAATAATAAAATTAGAAAAATAAAATAAAAATAATTATTGAGACATAAAATGAAAACAATGCCAAAGAAAATTTAATCTGATCACACAGAAGAGGAGATAGTGGAATCAACTGCCTGGGGAATTTAGAGACGCTACTGCCTCTTTGCATTTATATAGAAATCAATACCTGGTAACTACACCTCAAATCAGGCTCTAGAACAATGGTTCTTGATCTTTGCTAAGATGGTCTCTCTCTCAAGAAAATGTGCATGCCATGCAAACTATTGCATAAAATGTCTGAACATTCAGAGACTCTCAGTTTAAGAACCACTACACTGAGCACCACACTGTAAGTTTATGTACTGTCTGTATCCCCACCTAGCACCCTAAGATTCACAAGGGCAGCAATACCATCAGTTTTGTTCCCAGCTATTCCCAGGAGCTAAAACAATGCCTTGCTCAAGGTAGACATTCAACTAATAGGAATGAATGAATGAATGAATGAATGACAATTTAAAAAAAAAATGATGTAATTATCCCAAGCAACAAAACATTAAGTTGCCCTAGACTAAAGAGACAACTTACAATACAAAATTCAAAAACCTTCTCCTAGCCCTAACTCAGTGAATAATATGATGCTCCTATGTACTAACTAAAGCCGGCTCCTCGCCCATCCACCCATTCGTTATAACACATGAGTTGGGAGAAAATGTCTTCTAGTGTTATTCTAACAACGTGAGGTCCCAACCCTCTAAGCAAATCATATTAAGGGTAGACTACCCTTAGGCAGTTAATTAAACAAATGCTGGCTCCAACAAAGCTAGTTTTAAATAAACCAGTAACTTAAAATAAATCATACGTTCTAAATAAAAGTACTGAATTTTAGGTTTACCATTTGTGTGCATTCTGTGTAAACTTCTCAGTCTATGATATCATAAACCCAGATTCAGTACTGTTCAAAAAATAATTATTGTGCCTATATTATGTAATAGAGGCAAAGAAATAATAACCACTGTCTCTCATTATAAGCAGAAAAATATCAGGATTGTCCTCTTGGTCCCGTTTCCCAAAAGCGTTAAAAATAGAGTCTGTTATATTTTTAGTTGACCCCAGCCATGATATTCCAATGTGTAGTCTATATCTTGTACCTTTATATCATACAGATATGAAATAGCCAGAATTAGGTAAGAAAGATGAAACATATTCAAAGAAAATGAATGTACAAAGAATCATATTTTAATGAGGGTTCATAAAAATTATGTTATATTTAAATCTCATCAAAATGTAAGCTTCTTACATGGCACAAATTCATTGTCTTTTAAAAACCTGGCGGGTCAGCCCTGTGGGTTAGCGGTTAAGTGCGTGCGCTCCACTACTGGCAGCCCAGGTTCGGATCCCGGGAGCGCACTGACACACCGCTTCTCCGGCCATGCTGAGGCTGCGTCCCACATAGAGCAACTAGAAGGATGTGCAACTATGACATACAACTATCTACTGGGGCTTTGGGGAAAAAAAGGAGGAGGATTGACAATAGATGTTAGCTCAGAGCCGGTCTTCCTCAGCAAAAAGAGGAGGATTAGCACGGATGTTAGCTCAGAGCTGATCTTCCTCACAAAAAAAAAATTTTTTTAATAAAAAAATAAAAATAAAATAAATAAATAAAAACCTGGCCACATTTATCCTGCACTCTTCCTGAGGGAGGCAAGATATAGAACAGTTCCTAACTCATAGCACTTTGCAAAATAAACACTGCCACACTATTTTGTTGTAAATATATTTGAACAAACTCTTAAAAGTGTCTTTCTGGGATTTTCTACGAAGCAGTCCACAAAAATGTATGCTACATAAAGCATAAACTCCGAGTTCACCATAAAAATGAAGTCCTCCTGGGGCCAGCCCGGTGGCGCAGGCCGTTAAGTGCACGTGTTCCGCTGCGGCGGCCCAGGGTTCCCCAGTTCGGATCCTGGGCGCGCACCAATGCACTGCTTGTCAAGCCATACTGTGGCGGCGTCCCACATAAAGTGGAGGAAGATGGGCATGGATGTTAGCCCAGGGCCAGTCTTCCTCAGCAAGAAAGAGGAGGATTGGCAGATGTTAGCTCAGGGCCGATCTTCCTCACAAAAAAAAATGAAGGCCTCCTAACTAACACTGGGAAAAATATCACATTAGCTGGATATAATATTCCCCTTCATATAAAAAGGACACATTCATAAAGTGGACTATGTGATAAATATATAAAAACTTACGAATAAGCTGCTATTCAGGCACAACTGAATTTTTTATATAAAACATCAACATACTAGCTAAGATATGAAAAATAGGGCACAGAAGAATTCAAACTAGGTTGTATCTGTAGGAGCCAGCAGGCTCTAGAGGTTGACTATAATAAAACAAGATAAAAGAGGCTAAAAACTAACCAAATATAAATAGTAAAATGGAAGGACACTTCAAAAATTAACATCATAGATGATGTCAAGTAATTTGGCAAGATCTCTTTGAAGTTCATCATCCTATCACAGGGCCCTATATAAACAGCCCCTTATGGGGGATAATGATAGGCAAATTACTACAAGCTAGCATTAGATAGCCTAAACATCTAGAAAAATATCTATGAATAATAACTGAGGTGATTCAAACAGTTTATAACATAACCAAACAGCCTTTAATTATATTTTCCATAAAACTGGTCCATTTACTCTGGAACTCATCTCATGGACTACAGTGAAACTAGCTAGACACTAGTGAGCAAAACCAAATGTGAAACCTTTGACTTAAGTTCTACACTAAGGTATTGTATAAATAAAATTAAAATCTAAGTACAAATAAAATTTGGATTAAATCCAAAAACTGAAATTTTATGAAAGAGCATTATAAGATTTACACTTACTAAAGTATATGTTTTTTAATCTGCATTGGATTTTAAAAATTGAGGTATAATTTATATACAGTGAAATGCAGCAATTTTAGGTATACTGTTCAATTAGTTTTTATAAAGATATACATACGTCCCTTTATAACCCAAACCCAAAACATTTCTACCATTCCAGAAAGTTTTTCTCTCAAGCACTTTCCCACTCAATCTCTACCTCACTTGTAGAAGGAACCACTATTCTGACTTCTATCACAGAGACTAGGATAGATACATTTAAATTTTTAAGAAACTGTCAAACGGTTCAAGTGGTTGTACCATTTTCATTCCCACCCAGCAAAGTATGCGAGTTCCTTGCCAACAATCAGAGTTATCACTCTTTTCCATTTAGCCCTTCTAGAGGCTATGTAGTAGTATTTATTGTAGGTTTAATTTGCATTTTCTTGATGACTAATGATACCGAGCACTTTTTCATGGGCTCCACCATTCATATATCTTTTCTAAAGTGTTCAAGTCTTTGTCCATTTTAAAAGACTGAGTTGTCTTATTATTGAGCTGTAGTAGTTTTGTTTGTGTTGAGTTTTTTTAATGTAGTCTGGATTCAATTCCTCTCAGATATATGTTGTAAACATTTTCTCACAGTCTGAGGCTTCCTTATGAATATTCTTAACAACATCTTTTGATGAATTTCATTTTTTTTTCTTTTATGGTTAGTACTTTCTATCTCCTCTTTAAGAAATCTTTGTCTACATCAAGGTTGTAAAGATACTCTCCTATTTTATTCTAGAAGCTTTATAATTTTTACCTTATATTTAGGTCAATGATGCATCTCAAATTAATTCTCGTGTATTGTATGAGGTAGGGTTGTGTTTTGTCTTTTGTTTTTGCCATATGGATATCCAATTGCTTCAACCTATTTATTGAAAAGACTTTCCTTTTCCCATTGAAAATAACTTGATAGTATCTGTGTAGATTCACTTAAATTTGCATTCAAGAAATAAAAGGTACATCTTAGCCCATGAGATCACTGGCATTTTAATCTCACTTTGTATGGTATCACCAACATTGGAAAGTATCATTTCTTCTTATTAACATACTTTATATTTACATAAAATAAATAGTAATATTGACCCAACGGTTACACATTTTGAGATTTTCCCATGTGAATTATACAAATTATATTTCATAAATATATACTTATTTAATATGTACATATACACTAAACTGTTATGATACTTATAATGGCTAATGTTTATGATTGTGAAATGTAAAATTTCAGCTATAAATTACTTACTGATATATTATAAGAAATAAATGTATATATCAGAAATAATCATAAAAAACAAAACATTTCCTCAAATCTCCAACCTCACTCACCAACCTAGTTGCTCCTTTAGCTCAAAGTAAAATTTTCCTGAAAAGTTAACATGTTTTCAGTTACCTTGTAAGGGATACACCAATAGGAGAAACTCAAAGCTCTAAAACATACGCTATGGGGGTGGGGGGTTGGAGGTGGAAGGAGAACAACATATTCTCACCATCAACGGTAAGGTTTCACAGGCCAATCTGGCTATCTATTTAGGAAGCCAGGACCAGAGAAGCCTCTCGTATGACTGAACCTGTTCTAGAAAAAATTTAGAAGAAAATTGATATCTGCACCTCTGACATAGGCTGGACCAATATGTGGGGAAACTCAATGGAGTTAGGGGACAAAACCCAGCTGATAATAAACTGTTCCTTTGTCTGGTCTTATCTTCTGTACCTATCCCTCCCTCAGAGTTTATATAGGAATGGCGGCAGCCGTGACAAACAGCAGGTCACAATTTAAGAATTCACATGTTCCTGGTCCTGGGGCTTAGCAGAAGATCATTTCAGTAAAAACTAACATACCAGGAATCCTGGGAGGATGGCAGCAATGGCAGCATAATTTATGGATCTTCCTAAATCCCCACACAAAAATAGATCAACCAGAGAGTCAAACCAAACTCCCACTGACAACACAACAAAATGAACAAAAACAAGGTATCTTCACAAACCCCAAAATACAAGCAGGTGGGAGGGCATAAACCATCAACAGCTATAAGATCTGTGGTTATCAGCATCTGTAGGGGAGAAAAAACCAGAAGGAATGGCATATCTGACACACCTAAGATCAAGAGGATCTCAAAATAGCTATCAGGCAATGAGGTGGCCCAATGTGATAACAGCAGCTGAAGACTGCAAGGGTTTAGCCCATGCAGATAGCACGTTAGTACAGAGAGGCCAGATAAGGCTGAGCAGTCTAACTGCTTGTGAACTCCAAAAAATCACCCACCACAGCTCCTTTCCAGGACACGGCCCCAAACAGAGAAGAAACTCCAGGGAATGGAGCATGAATTAAGCAGAGTAGGAACTGAGTAAAGGAAAAAGATGATCCAAATGAAAGTGAAGAAGAGGAAGAGAGTCAGAAAAATCACAGAATGCAAGCCGCCATATTTTCCACACCACATGACAACTGAAGAGGGAGCTCTGTGAAGTTAAAAGAACTACTCTGAACCTCATCTCCTCCTAAAAGTTCATGAAAATTAAATTCGCATAAAAATGAGCAAAAGAAAAGTACTGATGTTAAATCTCATATGTTACTACTAACAGAAAAAAAGAATAAGAAGCAGAATAACATCCCTACAATGAAACCACAGCAAAAATACAGCATGCACACGTACACATATACAACCACAACTGTGATACACTGTTTGAAAACAAGCTAAAACATAGTATTAAATAAATGATATAAGACATTAGAGAGCAACATAAATTAGACAAAGGAAAATTCAGAAATGAAATGTCAGGCAAAAGTCATTTTAGAAATGAAGACTAAACCAGAAGGAAAACAACAGCGAATAAATACATTTAACAATGCCTTATAAGAAAGAGAAGGAGAAAAGAAGAAAACTTTTAAATGTCAAAAAAGAAACAGGGCCAGCCCGGTGGCGGAAGCAGTTAAGTGCGTGCCCTCCGCTGCGGCGGCCTGGGGTTCGCTGGTTCGGATCCTGGGTGCGCACCGACGCACCGCTTGGCAAGCCATGCTGTGGCGGCCTCCCATATAAAGTGGAGGAAGACAGGCACGGATGTTAGCCCAGGGCCAGTCTTCCTCAGCCAAAAAAGAGGAGGATTGGCAAATGTTAGCACAGGGCTGATCTCCTCACAAAAAAAAAAAAAAAAGAAACAAAAAACATAAAAAGGATTCAGAAGAAACTGACAAATATTAAAGATAGGCAAGGAACAACTAACATACAGATAGTAGGAGCTCCTGAAAAAGAAAACCAAATTTAAGGATAACAACAAATACTAAAAACTATAATGCGAGAAAAATTTTCCTGAAATAAAAAAATTTGAAACCTTACACCAAGAGCACACCATATACTTAAGCATATTGATCTGGAAGACCAACATTAAGACATATTCTACAAAAATTACAGGACTTCAGGGGAAAAAAATTCTTCGGGCATCTAGGCAAAAAGAATATGTTGAATTATAAGAGAAAGATAATTAGATTATGAACAGACTTTGATAGCAATGCTTTATGTCAGAAGAAAATGTAGTTGCATATTTAAGGCACCCAAGAAAAGAAAACATGACATGGCAACTACAGTTAATAATACTGTATTGCATACTTGAAAGCTGCCAAGAGAGTAGATCGTAAAAGTTCTCATCACAAGATATGTATGGTGATGGATGTTAACCAGACATTGTGGTGATCATTTAGCAACATATACAAACATCAAATCATTATGTTGTACTCCTGAAATTAATAATTTCAATAATTGTATGTCAATTACACCTCAATTTAAAAAAAAGAAAAGAAAAACATTAGCCAGCAAATCTGACCTGCAAGTGTAAGGGCACAAACAACCTATTATAAGCATTCAACCTATCATACTCCTTCCTATGAGCCCTTTCTAAAGAATCTACTAGAAAACAAACTTCAGACAACCAAAATGACTAGAGAGACATCTATCTAAGGATTAGTGGTGAAGATTAAATATATAGTTACTTGACGAACTAACACTAAATGAGGGTTAAATAGAAGAAACGATATACTACATAATGGCTATGTAATCTGAAAATGCAGATACAGTACCATCATTTAAAACATGAGGAGAAAGGGGGAGAGCATAAACAAAACTTTTTTTTCCTCTTTTCAGTGATCATAATTGGCGGTGGCAGTATTAGTATTGTTACTCTGAGACTATATGGGTAAGGTGAGATAAAGAAATTAATTATGAGATATTCTAATTCTGTCACTCCTGCATCCCTGAGAACCACAAATCTCTGTGTGGAAGAAAGGAGATACAGATAGAATATAGATAAAGTTAAATAAAAACTCTAAAATCCTGAATTTGAATTAGAAATATCAGTATGATTTATAAGGTATAAGAGAGAACATTTGCCAGCTCTGTCCACTGAAATTATAGAAATTTTATTTTTTTTTTTAAATAACTTTATTTATTTATTTATTTTTCCCCCAAAGCCCCAGTAGATAGTTGTATGTCATAGCTGCACGTTCTTCTAGTTGCTGTATGTGGGACACGGCCTCAGCATGGCAGGAGAAGCAGTATGTCGGTGCGCGCCCAGGATCCGAACCCAGGCCGCCAGCAGCACTCACTTAACCGCTAAGCCATGGGGCCGGCCCTAGAAATTTTCACATAATTAATATGCAAATCAAAAGATCTAGAAATAATGACCAACTCAGGAGCTACGAGACCCAAACGGCCCAGACTGTCCTCCTGAAACATCATTTCTCACTAAAAGGAAATAAGGATTCTAGAGGAAATGCTGATTCCAGGTCTGCCGTGGGAAATGCACAAGATGAGGATGGAGCACCCAGACATAGATATAGAAAGGACACTATCAAATCACTAGGGTCACAGCAAAAGGACTCAGAAGTCAACTTGAAGAGCCTCCCACTAGCCAACGACGGAGCAATCTGGGCTTCAATAAGGATTAAGAATTGCAATTATTTGAAATCCATCAACTATGTCTGAGGGTACCCAATGCATTATTTGAAAATTGAGTAAATAAAGAAAAAGAATCAAGCCTTTGTCCTGCCTTTCCTATATAAACTGTACAACTGGGTAACCAGATAGTAGATAACAGGAAGTACTGCCATATAAAATTATTCTAGCTAATAAATGAAAATGACAGAAGTAGAATCTCATAATTTTGCAACTCCCGAGGAATTAATGGATATAGGTAATAACACCAAAAAAGCACAAAAAGCAGACATAATGTGCCTCCTGATGAATGTATACTACACCATCTGTAATCTTGCCCAAATGGATCAGATCAGAGTCAAGTCTGACCAAACCTCTAGCTTCAGCTACTAATGTGCAGGAAATACCCAGGATAGAGGCGCATCTTGAACTGCACTATACAGTCAATAACACCCAGATTGTGGGAGACTCTCCAAGTCAAATGGCTTGGGTTCTTCAATAAAGTGTTACAAAAATAAAGGGATGAAGGGGGAAAATCTATAGATTATAACAGACTTAAAAGACATATCATAGGCAAAACTAAATTATAGTGTCCAGTGATTCACACTTGGGAGATAAAACTATAAAAGAACATAAAGAAATGACTACTTGGAAAGTCAGGGCAGTGGTTACTTTGGTAGGGAAGGAGGGGACTGTCACTGTACAGGAACTGTCACTGTAGAGGAGATGGTTGCAAAATCCTATTTCTTGACCTGGGAGGTAGTTACACATTATAATAATTCATTAAGCTATATATACGCTTTGTGTGGTTGTTTGTATTTGTGCTTTACAATAAGAGATTTTTTTTTAAAAAAAGAAAACACTAATAAGGTACCTCACTTGCATAAGAAAAAGGCATCAGCTAAAGCTCTGGTAACCAGAGAAGGAAACTCAGGAGGAGGGGCGCGCACCTAAAAGACAGTCTCATCATGATAAAGGTAAATGAACTTCATGCCTCAAACAGATTTCAGCTGGAGACCAGATGCTGCAGATGCACTAGACCCAGCAGATAAAAGATGTATTTTACCAATGTTCACAGATTTATACATTTCATAATTATGTGGTTTCTAGTAAAACACAAAATAGCAACCAAACCAAAAGAACTAAATTAGAAAACGTATGTAAGAAAAGAGAGACAAGATACAAGAAAGCAGCTGGAACTGTCACCGGATTCTACAAAAGGAATGAATAGCTGCTTAGATAACAATCTCTTCCTGGTCTGGACTGAGTCCGATTCCTAGTCAGAATGACATCCTTGGAGTAAGAAAACAGGCCAGGAAACTAACATTTAAGAACGATTTTGAAATATAAACAAGTAAAACAAAACTTATGAGAAAACCAACATTAAATTATTTTCTCATACTCATAACAAGTGCCACAGCTTCTGCTGGAACAAATCCCTTCCCCATCTCTGGGTCTCAAAAACCTTAAAGGAGTCCTCATCTCCTTCTCTCACAATCTAACAGCTAGTCAATGACCAGGAAATCCTGAACATCTTGTCTCCAGTGCCTTTCTCATCTCTACTCTACAGACTATTTTATAGCAAAAAAGCACAGGATTTAAAATTACAGAGACCTACGTTCAAAATCTGGCTGTCAATATACTATATGACATTAAGAAAATTACTTAACTTCTCTGAGCCTCCATTTGAAATCTGCAAAAACAGAATCATTTCTAAGTACTGTTACAAGGAAACACTACAAGGAGTCCCCAGTGCATATAATACATACCTCAAATTACTCCATGAATTCTAACTGTATCCTACCTACAGTATAAATTGACTGGCAGCAAAGACACGTTTTTGCTGCACAGCAGATAAACGTTGCTTGATAACTTCAAGTTCCTCCCTTCCCCTCCAACTGTCACTAATAGTATCCTGGATCAGGCCCTCATTCTGGTTCATCTGAACTATTTTGGTAGCTTCCTAATAAGTTCTTTCTACCTCTAATCCAATTTTCTTAAAGCATAGCTCTAATCATGTACTCATCTGCTCAAGAATCATCCACCGTTCCCCAACGACTAACAAATAAAAAGCATGGCTTTCAGAGCTAGGCAAATCTTTCCAGGTCTATCTCCAACCACTCCCTTCACCAAACCAAGCTAGATTCCAATATTCAACAAAAATATTCTGCCTCTAGCCTTTGTCTAAAAAGCTCTTCTGTTCTCCAGTCAAAATCCTTCCAACCCTTTGAGGCCCAGCTCAAAACCACTTTGGAGCACCCCTGCCCAAGTCTTAAGCCCCCGCTCTCTATAGAGTATGCGGTGATCCTTCATATGCATGTCTCATCTCTCCTACTTTTCTTGAACCACTTGAGGCTTTATTTATTTATTTATTTATTTATTTATTTATTTATTTATTTATTTATTTATTTATTTATTTTTGCAGAGGAAGATTTGCCCTAAGCTAACATCTGTTGCCAATCTTCTTCCTTTTTTCTTCTTTTTTTCCTCCCTCCCTCAACCCAAAGCCTCAGTACATAGTTCTGTATAGTTGTAAGTTCTTCTGGTTCTTCCATGTGAGCCACTGCCATAGCATGGCCACTGACAAATGAGTGGTGTGGTTCTGCGCCCAGGAACCGAACCTGGGCTGCCGAAGCAGAGCATGCCGAACTTTAACCACTAGGCCATCAGGGCTGGCTCCAGAGGCCATATTTTATTCATATTTTTACATTCCTACAATGTACCAGGCACTGTAAAGCCCTGGAGCTGTCACAATAAACAAAATAGGCAAACATCTCCCTCCCCCCACCCCTTGGAACTGGCCATTCTTGAGGGGGAGACTAACTCATATCTCTTGCCTCCTACACAACGGACTTAGTGTAATGCACACAGTATTCATTTAATGAATGTTGGCTGAACTATACAGAAACATTTAAAAAGACCGACTAGGGGCCAGCCCCGTGATGTAGCGGTTAAGAGCCCGCGCTCCACTGCTGGCAGCCCGGGTTCGGATCCCGGGTGTGCACCAACGTACTGCTTGTCAGGCCATGCTGTGGCAGCATTCCACATGAAGTGGAGGAAGATGGGCACAGATGTTAGCTCAGGGCCAGTCTTCCTCAGCAAAAAGAGGAGGACTGGCATGGACGTTAGCTCAGGGCTGATCTTCCACACAAAACAAAAACAAAAAAACAAGAACAAAAACAAAAATAAAATAAAATAAAATAAATAAATAAATAAATAAAAAGACCAACTAACACAATGGGGTAATTTAAAATAAATCATTGGAAACCCTCATTTAAACTCCAACGTGCAAAATCTGGCATATTCTATTACTTCTCTTTTTCAGAAATATGTCTGCCTCTTTTAAAATTCATCAAAAGTCCCTAAAATGCACCTGGGCTAGAGAAGTCCCCAGACCCACCCTTCCTACACCCTCTTCTAAGGGCAGTTGCCCTGCCAGTCTCTTTGGGTGGCCACGGTTTGTTTCAAGTGCCTCTGGCCTAGAGTCTACAGCTGACTGTACGAGGTGCAACTACCTGACTCAAAAAACAGCCAATCCCTGAGCAACGTACACGGTCCAGGATAAAAAGATAATCTGTGCCAAATTCCTGAAGTAACTTGAAACGGCAACTAAGTAATATCAGTTAAAGTACAGCTCAGAATGCACAGATGCCATAAGGTAGAGACAGGACTTTTACTTACTTATCTTTTCCAAACAAAATCTTCATAAATTGAGATCCAAATCATCCCTTAAGTCAAAACAGGGGCCTAGAGCTTCTCTCAAGGAACAAATGCACCACCTCAAAATGTGGCTTAAGAAACCACTAGATAAAACCTAGATAAAACCTAGATAAAACCAAATAATTAGAATTGGCTGAATCATAAATATTTATTAACGCGCTCATTCATTCACTCATTCAATGACTATTCACTGAATATCTGAATGCTAGGTCCGTAATAGTCACAGAATACGACGGATGAGGTCTTTCCTCGCAAACAGCTTTTTTTTTTTTTTTTGAGGAAGATTGGCCCTGCGCTACTGTCTGTTGCCAATCTTCCTCGTTTTTTCTTTTTTCTCCCCGAAGCCCCAGTACACAGTTGTATATCCTAGTTGTAGGTCCTTCCAGTTCTTCTGGACAGTAGCTCACAACACCTTGCTTAACCACACCCCCATGGGAGACAGCAGTGACAAAAATTAAGCAATAAACGAAAGTCTGACTAAGTTACACTAAACAGGGTTGGTAAATTTCAGGCCAGCCACTGCGGTCATATGGGACGCCACTTCAGGATGGCTTGATGAGTGGTGAGTAGGTCTGTGTCCAGGATCCAAACTGGCGAATCCTGGGCCGTTGAAGCAGAACACATGAACTTATTAACTGCTGTGCCACCCAGCCGGCCCCTCAAAGAGCTTTTGTTCTATTGAAGAAAGGAAAACAAGTAAACAAATAAACCAACAAGATAATTTCAGATGATGATCAGTGTCATAAAAACAATAAAGACATAAGACTAGGCAACATCTTAGAAAATCACTAAGAAGGAGAGGAGATGAGGCCCTGGATATGGTGGTCAGAAAAACCTTTCAGAATAGTTGACCTTTGAGTTGAGACCTGAAGGATGAGGAGCCAGTCACTCAGAGACACAGAAAGAATCCATCAAACCAAGAAACAGCGAGCCTACAATCCATACTCAGCAGCAGTTGGGACCACAGAAAATGTCAGAAATGTTTAAAACACAGTTTGTTCCCTCAAGAAGTTTAAAATCCATTTAGGGAGGTAATAAACTCAAGAAACAAATTTCATGAAACTGTACAGAATTAAGCAGAAAGCCAGAGAAGCCCTGAGGACAAAGGGGAAAACGTGAACCACTTTGCAGCCTACAGGTAATATTCACTCAAAGGCCAAGCCAGTCTATTTGGTATTCTGATTCTGCTGGGAAAAGTACATAAACCATGCCTTTAAGCTTTCCAAAGTGAAACCTGAAATTATTCTAATTTTAATTAGTTCATGCTTAGAAAGGAAACATGAAGGCAATGCTTCTAGGCAGCAGGGTAAAATAAATACACTGTTAATTTGCTAATCTGGAAAATCTAGTCCTCAAATTGCATTTCCTCCACTTAACTATAAGGTTACTTGACGTCCCACTCCTGTAGCCTCCTCAGCCATGCTGATTCAGTTGCTGCTTCCTTCCCACTGACCACATGCCTGGGCTCACCCAGAATCCTCTAGCAGCTTCTTTTTCTAGAAACAGTTGAAGAACTGCTGAGTAGAAAGAGCCGCCAACCAATTAGTCTCCAAACTATCCTGACTCAACTGTATCATTCTGTCAGTGTCTGGAGCAACTGAAAACTATTCAGCTATTTCAGATGTTAAGAACTGAGCATGAGCTTCCCAAATGTTTGCTCACTATAAAGGAGAAAGCCAGCAGACCTCTTCCAACTGAGACTCTGAAGAGAGGACTGCAAGAGATTCCCGTGGCGTTGCCATCAGATCCTCTATGTCTTGTCACAACTTCCACAGAGCAGCAAGAAAGTAAAGATCAAGCCACCTGTGTTGGCAGATAAAGCAAATTTTTCTTTATGAATAAGTTGGTGGTGTGAAGAGGCTTTTCTGGGATAAAACAAGAGGAAAAGGTACATATTTTTCAAACAGAATGGTCAAGAGAAAGAGGATCTGAAAGCAAGAAAAGTTCCTGACCCTCCCAGCAGCCAGTGACCATTTGTGACCAAGGTAGGTTCTCTCTCTGACCGTGAATGGCTAACGACCATCAGCACTATCTTCACTGACTAAAAGGAAAAATAAAATGCCAATTAACACTTTTAGATGAAAAGGCAAGCATAATCATCTATTTTCAATGCAAAACTGTCTATATAAGCCAATTAACGAGCCCTGCCCACCACCTTCCCACATTCCAAATCCAGTCCCTGTGACTAAACCATATGATGAGAACTACAAACACTACTCTAAACCAACAAGCAGTTAGTGGTAACAGTTTCTCCAGCTAGAACCCGCTTTCCTCTCCCTTCCACTGCCCCATACCTGTAAAAGCCAACTCCAGTTCCACCAGTTCATCAGGATGCCTCCTCCTCAACCTTTCGAATGGACAAGCTCCATCATTTTGTGCCTCCTCTGTAATGCACACCTACCATGGCAAATACACTGCTTTCTAGCTACAGTCATGCACCGCATAACACAATGTTTTGGTCAATGATGGACCACATGTATGACGGTGGTCCCATAAGATTAGTACCATATAGCCTAGGTGTGTAGTAGGCGGTACTATCTAGGTTTGTGTAAGTACACTCTACAACATTCGCACAACGACAAAATCCCCTAACGACACATTTCTCAGAACGAGTCCCTGTCGTTAAGCGACACATGACTGTACTGTAAAGACATCTATTTATGCCCTGCACCTCCTGCAAACATTTGCACATGCTGAAGGTAAGCACTCGGATTTTCTCTTAAAGATGTAGCTATCATTCTTTTTTAAATTCCTTCCTCTAAGAGTGCCTAGTACCTAGTACCCACATAATAAGAGGGTTTAATACACATTGTCTTAACATATCGGAAGGAAATAAAGACTTTTATAAGTAGGAAAAAATACTGCAATGCCAACGTGAAGTATTACATTCATAATGAAGACATTTTACCATACTCCCCCATCTCAAGCAAAGAGGACAACAAAATTAAGATATGAAAACACAAAAAAAATTCAACTAAATCACAAGCCACTTCATTCTTATAAGCTTGTTTTTTAAAACCTTCCCTACAACTTCCACCCTGTATGTACTTACAAACATACAAAAGAGAATCATGACAATTCCAAACCAATAAAAAGGTACCTTTTAAAAGTCATTTTTGCAAAGAGTTCTACTTCCGTATTTTACCCTAGGAGAATCAAACAATCATATTTGCATGAAGATAATCCATGTTGGTTTAAGATGAGGAACTGTAACTAAATGCACAAATTTAGCTCTGAGTTATGAAAATATAAATAAATTTAAAATCTGCTGAAATTTAAAAGATGTTCTCTCCCACGAATGATAACCACATAATAATCTCATATCATTTTACTTTGCTTTTGGCATTCTCAGTAAGTTTTTCCATCTGAGATATGCGATAGTTTCTCCTAATCCCCAGAAATGGCTGCAGCCCCCAGGGTCATTACTACTCAGGAACTGTGCAGCACTGTGGATCTGATTCTGTGCTGAATGGCGCTGACTAAGGTTTCAGACATACCCAACTGTGGCAGAGACTGCTGGTTACCTACTCAACTTCCATTCTCCCTATTTTCCTTAGTAACAGAGCCTCTGTATTACTGGAACACAGCCAAAAACAACTCCAGCCTCCCTGTAAACCAAAGGTGTTAGATAGGGCTACTAGAAAAGCTCTGGAATGGGCCTACCTTAGCTTTGCCCGTATGCCCTCCTCCTTCAGCTGCCTAGCTGTAGTGGAGAACCAGTTTCTCCCAATTCATTACAGAGCAATGCTTTTATAAAACACAATTAAAATGCTGTGGCAATGTCAAACGTCTATAAAAGTTTCTCAACAGTTACTTTCAGTTTCTGTACCTATTTCACGGTGGACTAGTAATGAACAGTTCAGTCCATAGGCCACGATTTGAATAACACTGGCCTAGAACATGAATCTGACAGCTGTAGCTGCAACGGCCATCTGTGACCCCAAGGAGACCTTGAAAATGGAAACCATGCAGTAAGGGCAACAGAGCAGACAGTAGGAAACTAGATACCTGAGGATCATGCTGGTCACCACCAACCATGGATGTGGCACCCTGGAAAACACCTTGTTTTATATAAGAATACAGACTTTTTACCACTGTGATTTGCATTTTTATTATATACACCCAATTCTAATAAGAAATGATACTCCTACATTTGTGGACCACGGTAAAATTTCAAAGCACTGTAATATCTCTTCTTATTCTCACATGAGAATAACCCTGTGAGGTAAGCAGGACAAGTATTATCTCAATTTGACAGACAGATGGAAACTGATGTCCTAAAAGATTAAATAGCTTGCCTAAAGTAACACTGCTAGGAAGTACTGATAGTAGAAGTGAACACAGAAGCAGCTGGCTACACTTTCCACCTCTCAGTGAAGTGAAATTACTTAATCATGAGCATAAGTAAAATAAAATATAAATGATTGGGGTGTGTACTCACAACAAATTACATCAAGTGTATAACCACTATGTAGAAAGATACAACAAAAACGCCATGGTCAACTAGTGAAAACAACATCAAATTTAACAGCTGTGGTGAGAGTGTACTGCATTTTACAGTAGTAACCAAGCATTTGTGAAAAGGAGATGGAGGGGCAGAAATCACAATTTTATAATAATTTAGCCAGAAATGTAGCAACTGAACTAAGAGCAAATAATACATATCACATTAGTTTAGGTTATGACATAAACCCTCAAACTCTAGTCTCAAATAAAATTAGAAATACTAATACTCTGTCTGGATACAAATAGAATCTGTCAATAATAATGTTCCTTAAAAATAGTTTGGATAATAATGTCACGGTAATAATAACACTGTCCTTTAATATAAATAAGACTTCTGAGAACCACTGCCAATCAGATGAGTTCTGTGCTGTTCTTTCAATGGTGAAGAAAGGTTGGCACGAAGCCATCCCCACTCACTTTCCAGGATGCCCTTGTTAGCAAAAGCATATTATTAAAAAGCTGATGGGGCTGACCCCGCATAGCAGTTAAGTTCGTGCACTCCGCTTCGGCAGCCCGGGGTTCACAGGTTTGGATCCCGGGGGTGCAACGATGCACCACTTGTCAAGCCATGCTGTGGCAGCATCCCATATAAAGTGGAGGAAGATGGGCATGGATGTTAGCCCAGGGCCAATCTTCCTCAGCAAAAAGAGGAGGATTGGCATTGTATGTTAGCTCAGGGCTAATCTTCCTCAACAACAACAACAACAACAACAAGAAGCTGATGGTTAGGATCAGCCATGCCATCTTTGACTTTGGACTAACTTTTATTTGGGTAAATTTTCTTTGCCTACGTGGGTATCAAATATTTTATTTCATCAGCAACAAACACTAAAGTATTTGCCCAGATCAATAATCATCTGTTAAATACTAACAAACAGAAAAGTTATACTTTTCATTAAATACACATAAAAAGGCTCTTCTGCTGTCCTGAATATTTTGTTGCAACACTTTTTTAAAAATTTAAAAAACAAAAAAAGACCCATAAGAAAAATTAGGACATGAACTTTAATGTATTTTATTACGCACACTCAACCTTTCAAATTTTCTCTACAGATATAAGCTAATTGCCAAAGGAAAAACAAGCTGAAAAAACATTTAATTGCACCTAGTTCATAAACATATTGTAAAAATCCTCAAGGATCATTAGTGAGAATGAGTTCTTGCAAGGAATACCTATCTATTAGTGCACTATACAAAAACAGTGGGGATGGGGGAGTGGTTAGAGAGAGACAGGCATAGCTGTAGATATAGATACATAAAATACTCACCAGCTCAAAACAATATAGGAAAGAAAAAAGCAATTCCCCACTAACTCTGCAAACCACACTCAACGCTTACAGAGAGATGAGGCCATAGTGAAGAAGGAAAGAAAGCTTTGGAGTGACTCCTTCAGGGGAGTAATCCTCAACAGTTTATACTAGCTCAGGGGTCATCAAACTATAGGACTGCAGACTATATCCAGCCCACCACCTATTTCTGTAAATAAAGTTTTACTGGAACACAGCCACGCTGTCACACAGTTATTTATGATCAAGTTGAGTAGTTGCCACAGAGAAGACAAAGCTGAAAACATTTACTCTCTGGCCTTTTATAGAAAAAGCTGGCCACCCCTGGGTACAAAAAGCATCTGTCAATAAGTAATAATGTTACTAATCAGCTACCTAAGCAGTAGTGCAAAATAAAATGGTACTTCTCTGGAAATTGGTAGGAATGAGCCTTCTGTTTCATTAACACCCTTGTGTATATATGTGTAGTTTTACTTCACGAGATGTAAGATTTGCCTTGAAAAGTTGACCCAAGCACAAAACATCTCCAAAACAGTATGCTGACACAAACTAGCTTATGACTTAGAAATGCAGTGAAATGCACTGATATTTTATCTCCCTTATAGAGAAAACCCAATTGGAGTAAGAAAACAAATTTCTCTAATGAATTGACTTCAGAGATTTATGATTTGGTGTAACGCATCTGTGGAAACAATGCTGACACAGAATATGTGATGGTGGTCAAGAACCCCCCCCCCCCAAAAACGGTCTGAGAGAAATTTCAAGTTCAATACTCCTGAAGGTCACAAGATTATTAAACACGGCAGATGCCCACGGCACGCGCCAGTTAAAAGGGAAAGTTAACTGAGTTTCACCTCTCATTGCTTCTGTTAGGAGTTAAAATAACAAGCGCTTAACCATTTAATTTGTACTGATGCTAATTTTTAAACAGGCATTTGAATTTTCAAAGAATTCATGTTGCTTTTTGTTAAACCAGATCCCCAAAATAATAAGCCAATGGGAAGAAAAAATATATAGGACTAGAAAACTGAGTGAGAATAAAAATCAGTGTGTTAAAATTCCATGACTAAAAGATTTAGATGCAAAGGAATTTACCCTGCAATATCACTGTTATACGGTTACCGTCGGAGGAAAGGAATAACGTCTGCAGCACAGGCTTTCCCAGGCAGATTCAGAGCAGAGTTATATGTCAAAGTGCACATACAGGCAACCTGATTTGATCTGGACAATAATCAGGAATGTAAAACAAGGGAGTTGTAAATAAACATTCCACTATATATATTTATTAATGATCGATCCTGTTGACAGTTTCCCAGTCCATCTTCCAGAAAAACCCATTCCTCTGCTCAACTCACTGCCTGGTATTCAGCAGTCATGTGAGGATAATTATCTTTCTTCAAGAAACAGCACGAAGGCGTCATTTCTTCTAAGCAGGAAATAAGACCAAAGGTTGTGTGGGCCAGCCCCGTGGCTTAGCGGTTAAGTGCTCACGCTCCGCTGCTGGTGGCCCGGGTTTGGATCCCGGGCGCGCACCGACGCACCACTTCTCCGGCCATGCTGAGGCCGCGTCCCACATACAGCAACTAGAAGGATGTGCAGCTATGACATACAACTATCTACTGGGGCTTTGGGGGGTGGGGGGGAATAAATAAATAAAATTATTAAAAAAAAAAAAAAAGACCAAAGGTTGTCTAGGTCTCAGCCCTTCTGCCTTTCTCCTCAAAATACAAAAGGGTAATATGACTCCTTCTTTTAGCTAAAGCAATACGCTCTGAAGAATTTCAACTGCACTCAAGGTAGCTTAATAAAACAAGTTGAACACTTAAATTGTGTTCTCCAGATTACTGTGACAGGACACAAGTGTATATTCCGAAGACTTCCTCACTGGAATTATAAAGTGCATAGCAAATTAGCCTGCTGTAACGCCACCTCTCTCTCACTCCTGGACAGACCACCACTCATGTCCTTTACTTACTCGTTTAACCAAAATGAACTGGATAGGAAGTAGGAGCTAAGAATCTGGTCAGGGACACAGGAAATAAATGACACAAAGTACAGTGCAAAAAACAGCACAACAGAGGAACAGGCCAGGCAGAAAGACAGCATAGAAGAGAAAATAATTAATTAACCAGGCTACCTACGGCAGGTGACAGGTGGGACTTGACGGGCATTCCCAGCCCTGGATCACATACAAAATCACGAAGCTGAGCGTGGGGTGGGCTGCAATGTTCTGAAACAGCATCTCTCTCTCCAGAGATTCTTTCACACTGGAACCTGGCCTGAGGTTCACTTCTCCCAGGTGAGCTCTCCCACACCACAGTCTCTCCATGGCAGCTGTGTACCCACCATGGCTAGATTCCACATATGTAAACCACTTCCAACACTTTGTTACTAAAGTTGACCAGTTTTCAAAGACCTCTCTCTCTCTTTCCACCCTTTCTTCATTAGTCTCTCGTCCCTCTCAACCCTCTCTCCTCCACACCAGACAAAAGGATATTAAAATCTGATCAGTCTTCCAAGGAAGCAGAAATGTGATTCTACACTGTTCTTTAGCCTCACCTCATGGTTCTGCTACAGGCACCAACATCTCTTAACACGGCTTTGTCCAGCTAACCACGTTCTTCCTGAGGGTGAATCAAAAAGTCTTTCATAAACAGTACTGCCTCCACCAAAAGAATATTAACTATATCACACCACCAATTTTGAAACACTGAAACAGAGTCTTATCTCCCCTCAGACAGACTGTAGAAGGGCAGAAGGCTTCAAATTTCACCTAGAAGTTTCCAACTGTGCCAGTCCAATGGACAAGTCCAATTATGCTTCCACATGACAGTGCCTCCTGCATAACTTCTCCCAGCCTGGCGGATAATGGCACAGGGTCACTCGCAAAGGCTCTTCCTTTTCTTCACTCCCTAGCCTTTGTATTATACTGGGACCAGTTACACTATCAGCACTAAACTGAGCAGTACTAGTTTCTTCTTTGTCTCCCAGAAGCTCACAAGATGGGGTTGCTTTCTTTTTCTACTGGTTGGCTGAAATCATACCAGCCACCTAACAAATTAACCCCCCTCCAATTAAAAGCAAAAAATAAATAAATAAAACAAGTCAACTTCTTGAATAACTTTCTTCATAAGGGAAGAATATAAAACAGTGCATATTAATCAATGTGTCAGGTTGACATAATATGCCAAATGCATTTGATGCTGGCTAAGGGCATCACTAAAATAATCTGTTAACCACCCGCCCACAGCTACAAGAGAGGGAAAAAAAACAAAGAAACAAGGCTAAAAAAATGTGTATATGTGCCCAACACTCTTTAATAACTCCAAAAGGCATAAAACCACTTAGGCAAAAGTAAATCACAAATCTATTCAAGAGCATTGTAAAATGGAAAGGAATTATCCAAGGGGCTCCACCAGCCGACTGAATAATTTTAATACAAAATGCCTAGCAAATCTCCCTATGCTGCCAACAAATCACCAGCTGAGGCAAATCCCAGATAATGAAACATTGCAAGAAGGGCTCTTTTTAGTAATTTAGCCCATCAAGGAGTGAGTATTGATTCTTGTTTTCAGCAGAAGGAGAGAATGTTATCTTCAGCCTTACAGCTCAGTGACAACATCAGGGAATTTAATCACAGTACCTTTCCTGCCATGCAATCTTTAAACTGTACCCTTGGATACTTGGTCATTCCTCATCCATTTGTAGAGAACTCCTGGTCTTCTGGATGTGTCTTCCCTACTTAACCCACAGTAACCATAGCAGCATTTCAAGTTCTACAGATTAAACATATCTGTCAATTACCATTTGCCAGCTGTTTTTCTTTTAAATAATTTTAACAATGCATCAGATATCTTTGTGCATTCCCATCTTGTTTGTTAACAAATCTGCTCAACATCTTAAGAGCAGACTGTCATTCAATCACAAAGATTAAGTGTGCCAATCCCTGGACATCTGTGGACATTTTTAACACATCCAAAAAGAGGCTACTAACAAAAGGAAAAATCAGAAGGAAGCAGTACAGGTATCAACCACTATTTCCTCATTCCAACAGGAAAGATCAGAAAGTCCCTAAACTTTCAGGAAAAATTAACCAAATACTAAATTTAGCAGTAATACTAATTTAAGAGTATTCCTGCATCCTTATATACTAGGAAAAATACTCAAACAAAAAAAACTTTAAGACTGAAAACAAGCCAATGATTTCTGATTCAAGCACAAATCAAACTGCTCTCATCTCTGACAGAATGTTCTGCACTCCAGTTACACCACCCTAATACTCCACTAATATCATTCAACTTTCATTTTGTTGTTGTGCACAATTAGCTCCACCTTCCACTGAGCGTGTGAGAGTGGGAGTTGGGGGCAGCCATTTCTGCTGCTAATTTGCCTTTGGATGCAATTCCAAAGGCATTCCTCCATGATCCTTTGGATCAAGGGACCATAATTCCAAGGTCACCACACACATCTTCTATTACAGAAAGAACACCAAAGGCATTTTAGAGCTGCCTCTTTAGGTACTTCTGCTTTTCCATTCAAACTAGAAACTGTTACAAGGCCCTGGGGCAGTCCAGCAGCATACTCCATTCGATTCAGGCATCGAGGAGAATCATCACTGTCAAGAGGCTGCAACCAAGGGCAGCAGCCTCACAACCAACAATACACCCCTCTGTGTAGAGTTGAACAACTTTTCTGTTGTAAGAGCACGGCAAGCTCCTCCCTAATAAATATTTAAAAGGCCAAAACCCAGCATTTATAGATAAGACATCAAATAAATGAAAACAAAAACATAATAAAACAGCCTCATGCCATGTTAGCTGAAAAACTGATATACAAGGTTTATGCCGTATGAGTTCCACAAGCCCACGAGAATTCCAACAGGTAAGGAAAAAAATTAAACTTGAGCCATATATTGATATCTCATCACTTAAGACACAGCTAGGAAGACTCTCCCGGTCCCACATCTCTCTCATTTTCACGGGAAGTGGAAGTTAAGGTGGAAAGACTTTAAAAACTTCCTTCTAAAAAAATAAACATGGGGTTTCTGTGGCGGCCGATGAGGTGGTGGGGGAAGTAGGTGTCTTCTGGGGCGCCGCTTCCAGCCGCTTCGGGGCGGGAAGCGCCTTACCCACAGGACATCAATGCAAGCCTGAATAAGAAAAACACTTTCTTCCTCCTAGGCCATGGCATATCAGTCATACAGAAATACCACTTTGGGAACCAGTCTTCAGGAGAGTCTGGATGAGCTCATACAGTCTCAACAGATCACCCCCCAACTTGCCCTTCAGGTTCTACTTCAGTTGGATAAGGCTATAAATTCAGCACTGGCTCCGAGGGTCAGGAACAGAGTCAATTTCAGGGGCTCTCTAAATACATACAGATTCTGCGATAATGTGTGGACTTTTGTATTGAATGATGTTGAATTCAGAGAGGTGACAGAACTCATTAAAGTGGATAAAGCGAAAATTGTAGCCTGTGATGGTAAAAATACTGGCTCCAATACTACAGAATGAATGGGGGAAAAAAATGGCTTCTTTATGCCATCTGTTATTCAGCGCTTTTTGAAGAGAAGCATAGAAAAGACTTTTTTTTATTTATTCTAGCATTGCAGACATGACTACACTGTGCTATACTATCAGAGAATTCAGTAGAAAAAAGCTTCTAACTCTGTAGCCTCTCACATTACCTTTACTATACAGCATGAAGAAACAACTTTTTTTAATGACAAATCAAACATTGTTGCCTTCCTAAGAACATTCTTTAATAAACTCATT
This sequence comes from Ceratotherium simum simum, assembly GCF_057802395.1. Lineage (NCBI taxonomy): Eukaryota > Metazoa > Chordata > Mammalia > Perissodactyla > Rhinocerotidae > Ceratotherium > Ceratotherium simum. Next base: position 44,502,932 of record NC_141921.1, on the reverse strand, counting down.
TTAAAACTCAAAATATAAATAAATAAATAAAATAAAAATAAAAAAATAAACATGCATACTAGGTTTTCCTGGCTAGTACTGGCCAATCTTCCTCTTGACTGTATCAAATGCTATACTTCATGTTGATGGTCCCATTCAGTCACATTTAATGTATTCCTTTAAAAAAAAATCCTTCTTTACGTTTTTTTTTTAAAAAATAACGTGTTTTTTTCTATCTTGTAAATGAAGCAAACTATTAATTCAATGGTTAAGGAGCAACTTCTCAGAGCCAGAACTGTTCTAGGCATATGCAAACAAAAATAAGAAAGAAACACAGCCCCTTCATTCAATCTAGCCAAAAAGACAGAGTGTGTCTATAAAGTAGCCAAAGCATGATGTTAGGGACACTGGCTGACTATCTCAGAGAGGAGCAAGAGATGGGGAGGTGGCGGAAGCAGAGGACTAATTTTTATTTTCATTTCAATATGTATCAAATTTTTTAACATATTCATTTTATGGATTATCTATTTTATAATTTCATTAACAGAATTTACAGCTACATGATTTTGACTCTGAATAAGTTTACATACAATCAAATAACTAAGTAGTACTACTCTAATTATCGCAAGCTAGTAAGTAAATACGATAAACCTAATACGCCACATTTGTGCCAGGTAAGGGCAAAGCCACATCATGGCAAGATATACTTACACTTATTATCTCAGTGCTAACAATGAAAATGAAAACGACAAATAGAAGAATTGAGTCATCACAAGGAACCCAGTAGTCTAAACATGCCATACACCATCTCCCAAGCCCCCAACAGTCTGGGCCATAAGCAATCAGTAACAAATTTATATCACAAGTGGCTATATCATTTCAGCAAACCATCATCACCCATTCTATTAAATTAATGTTGGTAGAATTTTATTGGTTTTGTAGTTTGAATTAATTTATAAATTCTTTCTTAAAGCTGTATTAGAGCTATAAGCATGCAGATTATACCTAATCTATGTGCTGGGGAAAACAGGAAATTAAGTAATACGGAAGAACCACAAAAACAATTTTTTTAAGTACGTAAGATACTCAGGTTTGAGAAAAATAGAGGTTCTGAAACAGCACCAAAAGTTCTACATCCTGCAAGGGACATGATCAGATCTGCATTTACAACAGTTACCAGCATGGAGGGCAGACTTCCATTTGCTAAAGCTGGCTGCCCATTAGAATCTCCTGGGGAGCAATGGGAAAAACTGGATTCCTGGGCCTCACTCCAGAACTACTGAAATAATATTCTGGTTTCACAAGTGAGGAAACTGAGGTGCAGAGAGATTAAGTAACTTGATCACTAGTAAATACTGCCAACACGAATCAAACCAATAATAACCATAATTTCAACAGCAAAAATGTGTATTTTTTAACCACATCCATGATCTATTACTTCTAAGCAGCTTTTGTCTCCTCTGGAGCCTAAAAATGGAACAAAACACCATCACAAATTTTTCCTCTTTCTACAAAAAATCTGAAAATTCATGAAGTCTTTATGTTGCTAAAAATGAAACACCCTGAGGGCTCAAACGTTCTACATTCTCTTCCATCCTTTACCTATCTCTCTCGCTTTTTCTTTCCTCCCTATCATCCTTCTTTCTTTCCCCTTCTTTCTTTCCTTCCTCTCTTCTTCTCTCGTTCTTTCACTTTACTCAAAACTCCTGGATTGGAATTAATGGTAGGTGAATTTTGATCTATTTTTCAAAGACAGAGCAATTTAGTTTGAGTAAAAAAAATGGGTGACATTCTGAGTCACCACAGTGATTCAGGCAAAAATAAGTGTTAACATTAGTGGATGAAAATTTGATAAAGAGCAGAATATTTACATGGCCTCAAGGTTTCTCTCAACAAATTACTTATTAATTACAAAGAGAAAGTAACGTATCCAAGTGAGCCAAGTTAACATGACTAATAATATGACAAACTGATAACATGTGCCCTCTAAGCTAAGGCACTTAAGACACAATACCACTAATAGTCCTGCCTAAAATGCACAACTTAAATCTAATAACTAGGAAACAGCAAACTACAGAAAACTGGACTGTTCTCTTAGAAAGAAAACATGTCAATGTCATGAAAGACAAAGAAAGGTTAATGAATTGTTCCAGATTAAAGAAACTAGAGAGACCTGGTAACTGGATATAAGTGTGACACTGGATTGGATACTAGGCTAGAAAAACAAATTGCTATAGAGGGCATTACTGGGAAATACGACAAAATGTGAATGTCTATAGATTAGATTAGTATTGTATCACTGTTAAACTTCCTGATTTTGATAACTATACAGTGGCTATATAAATGAACGTCCTTGTTCTTATAAAATATAGACTTAAGTATTTAGGAGTAACGAGTTAAGATGTCTGCATTTTACTCTCAATTCAAAACAATGGAATAGAATAGAGAGCCCAAAAACAGACTCACATAAATATAGTCAACTGATCTTCAACATAAGAGCAAAGGCAATACAATGGAGAAAAGATCGTTTTTTCAACAAATGGTGCTGAACTGGGCATGCACACGCCCGCCCAAAAAAATGAATCTAGACACAGACTTTGTGTCCTTCACAAAAATCAACTCAAAATGGATCACAGACCTAAACGTAAAATGCAAAACTAGAAAATAACATGGGAGAAAAATCTCAATGACCTTGAGTTTGGGGATGACTTTTCAGATTTAACACCAAAGGCAGAATCCGTGAAAGAAAGAATTGATAAGCTGGACTTCATTAAAATAAAAACTTCTGCTCTGCAAAAGACACTGTCAAGAAAAGGAAAAGAAAAGCCAAAGACTGGGAGAAAATATTTGCAAAAGACACATCTGATAAAGGACTGTTATCCAAAATATACAAAGAACTCTTAACACTCAATAATAAGAAAATAATCCCATTAAAAAATGACTCAGAGACCTTAACAGACACCTCACCAAAGAAGGTACACAGATAGCAAATAAGCATATGAAAAGATACACCAAATCATATGTCATCAAGGGAATGCAAATTAAAACAACAATGAGATACCACTACACACCTATCAGAACAGCCAAAATCCAGAACACTGACACCACCAAATGCTGGCGAGAATGTGGAGCAACAAGAACTCTTCATTGCCTGAGAATGCAAACTGGTACAAATACTTTGGAAAAAAGTCTGGTTGTTTCTTAAAAAAATAAACATACTCTTACCATACAATCCAGAAATCATGCTCCTTGGTACTTACCCAAAGGAGATGAAAACTTATGCCCACACAAAAACCTGCACACAGATGTGATAGCTTTATTCATAATTGCTAAAACTTGAAAGAACAAGGTGTTCTTCAGTAAGTGAATGGATAAACAAATTGTGGCACATCAAACAATGGAATATTATTCAGTGCAAAAAAGAAACAAGCTATCAAGCCATGAAAAGACATGGAGGAATCTTAAGTGCATGAATTGTAACATACGTACCACTCTGGTAGGGGAAGGAGGTATATGGTAAATCTTTGTACCTTCCACTTAATTTTGGTGTGAACCTAAAACTGCTCTAAAAAATAAAGTCTATTTAAAAAAATGACAAGTAACTGACATCAATCTAATTGTACAACATGAGATCAAAGATAAAAGCAGAAAATGCCAACTTCCAAGTGTGAGGGATAATTATTTCTATAGACGTAGGTATATTACTTAAACTTCACTCCAGTCCCTAAGAAAATTCTGGTACTCCATTGAAGGCCTTGATATTTATAACAGATATTGCCACCGAAAGTACTATGATATCCTAAAACGAGGGGTTAACACTAAAAACAAAATTAAGCTAAACAAAACTGCAAGCTCTACCTCCAGGTGCTGAAGCGTCTTTGGCAATTTATATTAGTAAAACGAATTCTGGACAACTTGTGAAGTCTGGGAACTCCACATATTTGCTTAAATATTTTTTCCAACAGTATGAAACAGCCCAAAAAAGGCAAGGCTGAAAGGCCTAACAGTGCCTGTAAGTAACTAAGGGGCATGCACTAACCCTGAAAGAAAAGGAAGCTCGATAAAAGTTGAAAGTAATCATTACATCTCATACAGATCTACGGTAACAAAAAGACTGCTTAAATAGTAGGCAGTTTTATAAAATCATGAGGTTATTCAAATCTATGTTCTGAAAATGTGGCTTTACGCCCCTTTTGTAAAGAAGGAGCAGATGTACATGATGGAAAGACAGCCTTAAAAACAAATTAGTGACAGTCAGCATTTACGGGAGAGCAGGGTAGGAAAACAACTGCTCCAAGGGAAGGGGACTCATCTGGAAGCAGGATATATGCTCTAATACTAATATTGGTCAGTTGAGTGTTGTAATAATTTTTAAACTTACTACATTAAAATTCAACAGCTATTAATCGTCTTTCATTTAGGGTACTTGGATTAATCACAGCATTTGTAATGGCAATTTTTCTGAAAATTCAGTCACTTTAACGCCTTTCACTACAATCAAATATAAAAGGCAATGGTTATTTTTGGCATCCTTAATGTCAACTGGAAAAGCCACAGTAAATACTGAAAAAGCAGGATATCCTCAGAAACTCCTGCACAGCTAAACAAGCAACTAGATTAGAGCTCTTTATTAGCAACAAGTAGGTAAGAAATATAATTAGCTTTACTTTTAAAATAGCATTTTATAATAAATATTCACTTTTAATTATTAAATGATACTGAAGTCCCAAATATGAAAAGTACCAGTGTTAGAAATGATACTTAAAAATGATAAATACCTTACATAAACAAAAAATTATACTGCTTTAACAACAGCTTGAGATACAGTCACAAAAGTTTAAACTAGATATTAAGCAAAGAATTCTTAGCTTTTAAAGAAGTAAATGGTGTACCACATGGGCCAGCTATAAGGACATCCCTATGGGTCCAGCAAGGTTGCAAGGAGCAGTGGAAAGAGCACTAACCAGAGACCCAGGAGAGCTGGTTTTGGCCCAAGCAGCCCCTGAACCAGGGGATTTGGGGAAAGCCACTGGGCCCTAGCTCCCTGCTCTGTGTTAGTGGAGCAGCTCTGTCTAGATCAGTGAAGTGAATTCACTCCAAGGGAAACGCAAAGCCCCATTTCTTACATGCATGAAGTTTTACACCTGAAACAAACACACACAAACAAACACAACAAACTACAGCAATTATTTTTCAAATGTATACAGATACTAATAAGATGAATGAAAAGGGAACTCACAGTAGCTGTTGGTCATGCACTTTTTAAACAAAAGGACATAAAGATATGACCGTCACAAGTGCTAAAAGGAAAACAAAATTTACTGATACTGAAGAGTTCTCAAACAGTACTGTTAACACCACTGTCCATTTATTCAGAGTAAGGGCTACCTGTAAAACTCGCAACGGCAGCTTTCTACCAAGAGAATGAGCAGCATGTTAGCTCAGGAAGTCTCCAGCAAAGTGGAGGTAAAGGTGGGCATCAAGGCAGAGATCACCCGGGAAGTGGAGAACTCAGCGTGAGAGCAATGCAGATTACACAAGGCCAGGGGGCGTTCCAAGTTAAACCTCTGTCCTGCCACTTACTAAAAGCAAGATTTTTATCCAAACGTAAATCTCAAGTTTTCTCGTCTGCAAAACGAAATAGATATCACAGACTGCTGTGGAGACTGAACGGGTTAAACTATGTGAAGAGAGGAGCTGGGTGCCTGGGCACAAAGTACATGCTCGGCGTTAGTTTACATCCTTAACAAGCGGCTTGCTGATTTGAGATTTTGAATGACCCATCAATTCTTAATATTAGTTTTTAAATTTTTTTCAACATTTTAGGAATCTACTGATTAGCATCCATAGTTGAAAAGTATACTCTCTCCAGAAAAATGCAGATACATATAAGACTTTGCAAGCCATTTCACAAAGTTCATAGACCCTCTTAAACTCAAAGAGACCACCTAAGGACCTATGGACCTCAGATTAAGAATGTCTAGAAAACTGATAAATTATTTAAAACCTGAATTTGTGTAACGCGAGTCTATATGATAACAGATAATGTCAAATGAATGCTTATTGTATGGTTAATATCATGTTAAGCAATTTAATGAATTATTTCATTAATCTCTGCAACAATCCTAAGGTAGATAGCAGTATTATACCCATTTTATAAGTGAGAAAACTAAGGGTTAGAAAGGTTAATTCATGTGTCCTATGTTACACAGGAACATGTCAAGAGAAAAAAAATGCTCTCTAAAGGATAATGCACCGGGCCGGCCCCGTGGCTTAGCGGTTAAGTGCGCGCGCTCCGCTGCTGGCAGCCCAGGTTCGGATCCTGGGTGCGCACCGACGCACCGCTTCTCCAACCATGCTGAGGCCACGTCCCACATACAGCAACTAGAAGGATGTGCAACTATGACATACAACTATCTACTGGGGCTTTGGGGGGAAAAAAAAATAAATAAATAATAATTAAAAAAAAGGATAATGCACCAAGAACAAAACTAGTAGTTAAAAAAATGATGACTGAAATAAAATAGCTCAACCTACTATCACAGTACTGTCTTGTTTATGTATGTTAACCACTCAACAGAGGTCTTAAACACACAAAAAGATATGACTAAAAAACAAAAATGCTAAATAAATATCCTAACTAGCCCTTGATCACCTAGTGAAGAAGAGGACAGGTGCAAGTAACAAGAACTCCAGCCTGCAGAGCAGCATCCATGACAAGGGAAATGAATGTGCATTTTAAGTCCCCTTAAATGGCTGCACCTTTTCTGCCCTGGATAGAGTCTCTGTGATAGCATTTAAACCACCTGATCCTGGGAGCAGCTGAGGGTGGGGCGATCCTCTCTGCCCAGTCTAGGGAGGATCTGGGCAATGTTTTCTTTGCCTTCTCACCTCCCTCACTATCCCGAACTACCAGCACACACAGTATTTTTGGTTAGAAAACATCCAAGCTAATAGATTCTCAGTAACAAGTAAAAATGTTGCCTTTACAGGACAAATACTTTAAAAATGAACAGATAAGTTAAAAATTTATAAATTTAAATTCTGGGCCGGCTCCGTGGCTTAGCGGTTAAGTGCGCGCGCTCTGATGCTGGCGGCCCGGGTTCGGATCCCGGGCAAGCCCCAAGGCGCCACTTCTCCGTCCAACGCGAGGCCGAGTCCCACGTGCAGCAACTAGAAGGATGTGAACCTATGACATACAACTATCTACTGGGGCTTTGGGGGGAAAAAATGAATAAATAAAATCTTTAAATTCTATGAGTTGATGCCATCATTAGTGTAGAAACACAGATCACATATACCTGAATATGCAAAGAAAGTTAAATTACGATGCAATCGATGCTATCCTATAAAAACTAAATTAACAAAAATAGTCTATTAGGGAAGACATCTGGTGTATCACAGCAAGAAATGTTAATGATATTGTCTGCAACCCTGTAATCAATTTTTTCTCCCAGCAGCTCTCTCATTACACTGTATTAGATCTGTGTGCCTGCAGAATTTATGAGAGTTCCACACATCGGGGGGTGCTTTGCCAACTGGATCCAAATCAGATCCAGCTCAAACGACTTTGGCCGCATGAAGCATTGTTAAAGAACAATCAATATAGTTAGCTTTATATAGCATCATTTTGACTGAAATAAGATTTATCATCTTATTACAGAATCTTCTCAAACCCACATTTGATGGTATCTGAGTGCACCACCAATCATGACCTTATTTAAATCCCCAGTAGACACAATACTTTTACTGCTAAAAAAAATACTAGTCATCACTAACGCTAAAATAAAAGATTTACTAAAAATCAGTGTTATTATGGGCAAAATTTAAAATCTATTCAGTAAATCCTGGTTAGTGAGTACTATGATAAATGCAAACAGTCTAACGATGAACATCCACACTGATTAGAGAATAAAGTAAGAAAATACCGGCCTGAAAGATAGAACCATTTCTTAGATATACATGGAAACAAGATAGTAACCAGTAAAGGCTGAAGCTTTTGAAGTAGGTAGTCAAGTTGGGACTCTGCTAATTTGTCCCTTAAGATGCTGATATATCTCTCCAGGGATTAAAATTAGATTTTTATCCACTACATTGGGTTTTATCTTCCATTGTGAATGGCTATTATATCAAGAATTCCAAGGCTTCCGTAAGGTGAACCTTTTGTCTGGTCTAATTCTTGATAAATTACACCAGCAATTATCTAAACACAAAGCTGTTTTTGTGACAGTTATTCCTGATTTTGTTACAATTACAATATACCATCTCCATTGTCTCATTCCTCTTCAAGTTATGCATGGATGGCAGCCCTAGCCACATAATCGGAACTTTCACAGTCTTTCCCCACTCCAAACTGCATACCGCTGCCCAGTGAATCTTCTCAAGTAGTGATTTGCAATCAGCTTGCCTGGAATAAAAAAGCCTACAAAGACTCTCTTCTGCCTGTCACATAAAATCTTGCCTTGTCTATCTAAGACACCCTTTTATCTGGCCCCATTTTATATCCCCACCTCTGCCTCCCAACGCCCACTAACCTGTGCTCTTCATTGAAGTCCTGCAGTCATCTTCTCACAACTCCCAGGTTCTCCAGGCTCACTACCTATGTTGCTTATAGGGACAGGCTGTTATAGGGATAGGCTGACGTGTACACCTGGCAGCCTCCTCCACTCTGCCTGTCCACGTGTTACTGATGTATCAAAAACATACCCAACTCCTCAAAACCTATCTACCATCACAAAACTTTCCCAAGTACTACAGCCCATTTGGAACACTCTCTTTTCTTAGTCTCAAGATATTAATATTCTACACTGTAACTGAACAATTCATTATATATTGCCAGTATGTTGTATTGTGTGTGTTTTGTGTGATGGCTATTCTCTTGTATTATTTTATAATTGAGTATGAGTTTGAGCCCCACAGTCAGATTACATATACCAAGAGAAAGACAGGTCTTAAACTTCTTTAGTGATTAACAGCAGCTGATGAGAACAATAAACAACTGTCTTTCAGAAAATTTGACTATTTAAATATAAATCCTCATAAAGGAAAGAAAAGGAAGACAGGTGTACACACAGATTTCAGAGAAGGTGAGATACACAACATGAAAGTAACCCTCATGGATCACTAACACCATGTCCTGTGTTCTAAGGGATAAAGCACTAAAGACATTTCATCCTGCTACATCCCACACACATCCCACACACATCCCACATCACCACCAGGTAACAGAGGAAGTACCAGGGTACAGCTGAGAGGACTGTATCTACACCCCAATCCAAGCCTTTCAAAGTGTTTATTCTATATCTGGCAATGTAGAAAAGCCTAGCTACTTCTGAGCAATACTCTATAAAACATCACCTGAGAGGACAGCACCCAAAATAGTTTAGATTTGCGGGCCATGAGTCCCAATGATCCTGGGGAAAAGCACATTCCACACGTGGACTCACACTTACCCCCTTTTTTCCCCATTTCAGTTGCCAACATCCATACTCGCTGCTGATTGCCAGCTCCTGCTCCTTGCAGCAGCCCAGCATGCTCTCTGCTGGTGCCAGAATACCCTGTACCACCAAACCCCACTAACTTCTGGAACTGTCCTAGAGGGGTAAGGCAAGTCCCGTATTTTGCTTCCTCTGTGCATGTACTTGTTACTCCTTTAAAAACACATACAATACAGCACATTTTTAAAGGGGCTATGGGGAGGGAGGTAATATTCCTATTTTATACCCTATGGGATATAAAATATTGATAGCTTTAAAAACGGGATTCTCCTTACCCCTACAGGCCCTCTCCCGGCTTCAGAAAGATGCTGTGGTGGCTGTGATGCCACCGGCAGAGAGCATGCTGGGGGGTCACACAAAGCAGGAGTTGGAGATCTGCAACAGGCCTGGGAGTTGTGGACCTAAAAAAGAAAAAAGTTTTAAGTTAACATGCCCAATGTCCCCTCATACCCTGGTTACTAGGGGCACTCAGCACACAAGTATCTGCACAAATCCTTTAGCAGACAGCCTCTGAAATCTCAGAGAATTTGTTCTACCACTAAAGTTAACCTTTCTGCATTAATCAAAGCTGTTTCCTTATTTCAGTGTGGACAAACATAACCCTTCTGGCTCCACACTTTAATTTGGGTCCTGTCGTAAAGCAGTATGGTGTGTGCCCCTCAAAATAACCAAGTTAAGATGTGACACAGTGCCAAGGCACAGTGACAGTGGCATGCTTTGTTTAAAAACAAAAATCCAGTGATGTCAGATAAACACAAGTGGACAAACTGAGCTTTCAGAAGAGTTTCTAATGAAAGACGCTAGAGGTATAAGACATGTACTTAATAAGGACATAGTCAAGGCATTAAGGGCATCAAAGAAATACCCTACCATTTCCTCAAAGTCCTAGTTTTATTTTGTAAAGCTAAAGGCAAGGTAAAAGACAAAGGCTTAATACCAGAGGGAAAAAAGACACCATTCAAATGAGTTTTAATTTTCTCACAATGTCCACAAGGTAAGTATAACCAACAGGCACAGAGCATCAAGTTCAAGAAAGACATTATTTCTTTTAGGGGCAAAATCAGTTTGGTATGTATCACATGTCTTTTTTTTTTTTTTTAAAGAAATTCTGAAAACACTCAAAACCAGCAAAAGATTAGAGAACAATTTCTGAAAGCCAGCACAGTCCTCATAAGTACCAAAAAAGACACCTCAGATAACAGTTTGAATATGTTCCCTTTCAAATATTCTACAGAGTATATAACATTTCCAAAAAACTAACCAATCCAATTTCATGTGGTTTTAAATGAACTAAAAATCCCATAAAATCCAAATGCTTAAATAAGAATCTCTGTTCTTAAAGTTGTTTAAAAATTACAGATAAGCAAACTTTTTAATATTTTTAGGGAGTCTTGTTACATATAATTCCTTTTGAGAAGCAAAGAATCACTCTCTAACAACTTCCTGTAATCCAAGATTTTAGTATGCTCTATTAACTACTTATTTTTGTATGTCTCTTTTAAAAAAACAAAAAAGACAAATTCCCAAGAAAATACGCTCCTACTGGGAATGTCTTCATCATGATGGTTGGGTTTTCTTTACAGATCACCCCCTAGAGCACACAGAGTACACTTTTTGTGCAGTCTCTGACTGCCACTGCCTCAGTGACAACACGTGACGATATCAAGTGTTAGTAGCCATAACCTTCTTCACCACACACCTCCCTCCTCCTATACCAGCACTGCAAATTCCAAATCCAAGATTCAACTGTGCACTAGAATGTACATAAGCATCAAATAAAAATGAATTTCTGGTTAATCTCTTGCACTAGGAATTCAATTAATTAGATCACTCAAATCCTTATTAGTTCACATCAAGGGTTTTAAACAAAAAGACACCTAGTAAAGCATTTCTAAGCACCATGTTATTATTTTAAATATGCAAAAGTTTACATAATTATTAAAAAATTTTAAGCATTAAAAAAAGGCATCAAGCATATCATTGTTCTTATTTATGAATCAGAAAACATTGACAGTATCTCAGTTTCCCTAATTTTCTTTCAGTTCTCCTAATGGGTTTTTCTTGGACTATTTTGAGTTGGTTCTTAACACAAACATTTACATATACATACAAATTACAAATTTCCAGTTTGAAGGAATCAAGTTTGAATGACTTTACCAATATTCTCGCACAGAAGCTCTCTGCAAAAATGAAACTGTCTCAAACCTTCTTAAGCTCCTTTAAAAAAAATTACAATACCTAAAAAAAATTAAGCATTAAAGAATTTCACATATAGAGAACAGGTTTAGTAAATAACATCTTTAGATAAATATTCTATGGAAATATATATAATTAAACAAAGCCTTTTTAGTAATTTCTTAAAGAGAGTCCTAAAATCCAAATAAATTAGGAGAAAATGAATTACCCAATTTCACAGTAATCGTGAACCATTAAAACTTTAAATCCCATATGGCCTATAATGACTATCAGTCATGAATGACAACAGACCACTGAGAAGCTGAGTAAATGGGGCCAATAAGATGCTCTGAGATTATTTATTCCCAAAGCCTCATTCTGACGTTCACTTACGTGAATACCACCCCCTCCACTTTTAAGTTGATATTCATATCATGCAAAAAGGTTGTAGTGATTCAGAATAACTTTCAACATGACTGCTCCATAATGGGAGGAGGGGCGGCAGGGTGCACCAGATATCCAACAACACCTCATCTGACTAAGTCCATCAAACTCAGGACTGAGATTTCATCCTATTCTTGCCTTTTAAAGGATTAAATAAAATTATAAACTTCAAATTTACATGTGGAAAGGACATTTATTTAGTCCTTGCACATATATTTATTATTGGCTGCTTACTCCAAACATAGCACAGAGTAAGCCCAATACCCCAATGCAGTTTATTACAATGCTTATAGACAGCAACTAAGCAACATGGACTTTATTTTAAACAAAGAGGGGGGGAAAAAAGGTGTGGCCTCCAGAAGAATACTCTAGCATCAAATCAGTAATGCACACCTTTTCTTGACTTAGAAATCACTGTATAATAAGAGTACCATTGCACTGATATTCACTCCTGACAGGTGAGAACAACTAACCTAACAGAAAGGAACAACCTCTGTTAAAGAATTGTCTCAGCTGAACATTCCATTATCTCTTTAAGTAATATTTAATTCCTCACTCTATAAAATGATTAACACTTGATAACACACTTCAAGGTTTTCACTTCATTATCTAATACTACACTCAAGTCACAAAGCTGTAACTGGATGGTAATGACCTTTTTATAGGGAACAAACCAAGAATGTAAAGAGAAAAAGGAACTACAGAAAGAAATATTCAATTCTGCAGGCCTAACTTGAGAGACTATCAAAAACAAAAAGAGAAAAACAATTATTGTTTCACACAGAAGGAAATCATCGTACTATAGGCATTTTTCGTTATCAGCTAGCCTTCTCTGGGATGTTTACATATAGACTAAGCTCTCATTTACCTTTACTAAAAGTCAGTAATATAGAAAACTGAAAACAGATTATAATTAAATGCCTAAAAAATGTTATGACTTTGGCTACATTCATGTAAACTTCCTGAAGAAAATAAGAAACTAAGTTTTAAATGAAGAACAGAGTTTTATTATTTAAATATATAAAATACTATAAACTGCACGCTAACCAAAATACTACACATTGCAAGCCAACTAAAGGTAAAGAAGCAGATCTCTCTGACTTATTTAATAAACAGAAAGTTAATCTGTAGTTAATGCAAAATCCATGCATTATATCAAAGCACTACTAAACTTTTGGAAAACTTTATCCAGTCAATTTTTTCCACTGAAATGTTACTTCATTCAATATTCAATAAATATTTATTGTAGATCTTATATGAGCCAGGCAATGTGCTAAGCGCACAGTATACATCAACGAATAAAACAGGTGTGGTGTCTGCCCTTACAAAGCTAAAACCCAGAGCGCCAACTGAACATCAACATCATGATCATCGTCATTCCGTGGCCCGGGCACTGTGCTATCCACTTTGTAGGCTTATCTTTTAATCTAAAAACAACCTACCTGCAAGGTAGGTGCTTTATATCCCAACTTCATAGGTAAATAAAGAAAGGTTAGGAGGGTTAAGTGCCTTGCACCAGGTCCTGAAAGATAGCAACTGACAGAAGAGGCAAGCTGACGTCCAAGTCAAGCTCTCAACCCATGCACTCTGCCATCCCTCATCTCAGTTCCAGAATAACATCTCAAATTCTGAATAAGCCATGTTCAAAGTAATGTGGATTTCACGCCCTACCACCAGAAAAGTTTTTAATACAAGATTTACCTAATATTAAAATGAAAGCTCATATCCTGAATGCCCAGACACCATACATTCTATGCTGAGTGGTACAACACCAAGGTGGGATTAAATAATTATGAGGTATAATGCATAAATAATAACTAACTCATTGTGTGAACACATGTATGTGTTCACAAAGAGTATATGTTAATAAAGTCTCCCATATACCTGACAGTATTATCTATGTAAAGGTCTCTCACAAAAAAAGAGAAGATATAATTACTTATCCTCAATAAGTTTTCATTTTAAAGAAGGAAAAGCAGCTTCTTGCTTTTAATTCATTTCTGAGAAACTCAATTTGACAGAGAGAGGGCAATTTCAACGGTAAGTGGAACCTAAGCTGAACCTAATTTTCCTGAGCCCCTCTTTGTTGTACTGTGGAGATCAGCTTTTGGGATAGGGTTATGAGTATAGACCAGGAATCAGAGAGAAATTCCAAATGTTCCTCCCCAAGCTGCTCACATTTGGCAATGAAACAAAGAGGAATACAGTATTAAACCTTGACTAACCTATCCCCCACATTCACAGCAGTAATGGAGATGTGCCTTCTCCAAGGTAACTAGTGGTACCTACACACCCTTCGCTCTTCCACATTCATAATGAGCACTGAGAATGTATGCTCTTAGGGACATAAACGACAGAATAGCACACTCATCCACGCAGAGCGGTAAGAATGCATTGAGCCCTAAAGAGCCAACTGAAAATACCATAATATCCCTAATGACATATCCCCAACTCTAAGGAATCTCCAGACCAGGTTTAATTTTAATGACAACTTTCCCAGTTTTAATAAACCAAATAGGAGCCAAAATGAATTAATGGTATTTGCTCAAAATAATATTTGTAATAATTACCCATCTGACCTGAAAATTCATTTCATATAACTAACAGCAGAAGAATCAATAATTACATAACTCTAAGAAACCAAAATCATATTTTTTTCTATTGTATGAATGATAGAAACTCATTAGCAATCCACACAGAATTCCCATGTAGAGTCTTAAAGGAATGGCTTCAATTACTTACCTGTGAATGAAGAATTAGGTATTAACTTCTACTATTAGAGCCAAACAAGGAACTCCTTGGTGTTATACTAAATGAAAATTACTAATCTCAATGATCTTCCTGTTAAGCATTCTCAGAATCCATGATTATTTCTAGATAGCAAATTAACTCTATTATGCTTAAGTCCTGAATTTCTATAAAAATGGAATTTTATTGTTTTTTTGTAAAAGCAAGAAAGAAATCTTTCTTTGGGGATAAAAAGTGAATGGCTTCCTCCATAAAATTCTATTCAGTGTTCTCCAAAGAAGACTGACATCCAGTAACGCCAGAGTTGTCTATCCAGTTAGAACCTAAGATCTTCAGTCCCTCTTATGGTGCTGCACTCAACAAAGAACACAAAGTAGGCTTTCAATAAATGTCTGTCTGTTTGGGTTGATTACAACCCAAAACACTGCTAATTGCACTCTGGGATATACTGCTCCTTGGTGATACTGACTCATTCAGGAAGAAAACTCTCAAAGCAAACTAAGTCACACAGTGACCTAGAAAAGCTATGGGAGCACAGTGCAAGAAAAGGGTTGAAGGTGTTATACCAGTGTCTTTCAGTTGCATATCCTGGAGATCTGCTCAAGCTGGCCCAAGAAAACAGGACTTTACTAAGAGGAAACAAGCATAACCTAAGCATCCAAAAGGAAGAAGCATCAGCACAGCAGGCCTCAAGAGAGCAGAAGGAGGAGTGCAGTCTCTCACTCCCTTCGGCCCTTTTTACTGCTCTCTGCACAGTTGCTCCAATCCTCTGCTTTTCCTAGCTTCCTGTCCTATCATGTCTGCGTGCCTACAACCTGTTTATACCTGCCCCAAGCCTCTCCTCATTGAGGCAATTCTTGATTCATCCTTTCAGCTTTGCCCCTCTGCAGTTAACCTTTTCAAGCCAGGCCATGAAGATTATAGATTGCCATTCCATATTACTATTCTTTCAAAAAGCTAAACATTTTGCCAGTTACTTTAGTATTTAGTTCAGAAGCCTAAGGTGCAAAGCTGCCTTATTTAATTGATGATCTCTCTTTCTTCCTGCTTCTAAGCACACACTATTCATCATTCCACCTTACCTGTCCTGTTCTCTTGAGCCCCTGCTTTTGACTACCTGTTCCACAGATACTTTTGTCATTATAGTCAAGCAAACCCAGGTAAACAAGCCCAATCACATGAACACTTCCTAAGAGAATGAAAGCTTCCTAAAAGAACACATAATCCACAGCCCTTGAAAATGCTACTTTCAAAAACCTCAGTGCTGCTAGGAACTCAATACTTACATCATAGCTTTCACCTACCTCAGTGAAAGCGTGGTCTCTAAATACATCTACCTATGTAGGATGGTACTGGCCTTACGTCTTTTGATGGTTAAATGCTAATAAAGTAGAAGCCAATGGATCCCATCCCCATAAGTAAGATGACCATACAACCTTTATCCAAACAGGGGCACATTAGAGAATGAAAGGGAACACTGTTTAATAGTTTGACATGACAACAGATGTAAACCTGCACACAGAGACAGCTATGTTCCATATCGTGGACTCAGATTCTGTAGGATGTAGTAGCAGAGCCTAGAAGACAACCCAAGTCCCCACATAAAATCCGAAGACTCTTCTTATCTCATACAGAACTAGTTCATGAAATGTTACCCAGGGTCCTCAGTTCAATAAACTGGCATTATGCTAGTCTTAGTAACTGGTCATAAATGTCTCCTTATGCCCACTTCTCAATTCCTTAGCTTCTGTTGTAATTAACACTGTAATCTTACTTAATATGTACCATAAAGGGCATTTTTATCCAGTTCTTTTCACAGTCCCAAAATATACTCAAAACTCACCATGGTAAGATGATTAATTCTAATTTACAGAGTAAACAAAGAAACACATCTGTCAGTTACAACCCCATACTAAAAAAAGCTAAAAATATAAAATACATAATTAGTCAGCAACATTTCAAGGCTATTGGGTTTGTTTTCCATTGCTCCATTTGCTATGCATGGTATTTGCTGAGAGCAAAACCAACTCCAATTTCTTCCTTTTAAAATCTTGCAGAGAAATAAAGCCTATTTCCTTCTGTTCATCTTTTCCCTTTATAGCTTGGGTAAGCTGAAGGAAAAAAAATCTGTGATTATTCTCATCTACGAGGTTATCTTTTCATAAGTAGTATTGAGAACCAAGGAAAGAAGAAAGTAGGTATCCAAACAATAACTACATTCCTTCCAGAAGCAAATATTTCATCATCTCTGTTATTGTTACACAACAACTATGAGTATGTACTGAATACAGAACTCAAACAAAAACATAAGACATAGCAGCGTCTGACTTAGAAAAAGGTATCTAAACATATTGCATCCCACCTCCTACACTGTTTTTGCAGACAGCTTTAATGTGTTGTATTAGACCAATACTGACAACAGAAGCTTCAGCTTTTATTGTTGTTAATACCCTGAGCAATTACTGTAACTCAGCAGGAACCTCTGCCCCAAAGAGCAACTATCACATTGTAATCAGCATTTCATAAGAGACGCTGTTCGAACATGAAGGCACCTGCTAACATGCAAAAATTGTACAAAAGGGGCTCAGAACCTAATAGGTAAAAGAAAAATCTTTGCAATTTATTTCACAGCTCTGTCTTTTCCATGGTGCATTCGTATTACGTTTGGTAAAAATCACACACAAACACAATGAGCAGGGACAGAGCAGTAGCAGCAGCCAGGAGCGAAAAGAAAACTCTTCAGCAAACAAGGCCACCACCCAGATTTTCAGATGTCAATGCAGCATCTGTAAAAAAAATCTTTGGAAGGAAACATATAATAAATAGCAAAGACCTCTAAAAATGGTAGAACTTCATAGTGACATAAAATCTGAATTAGAAAGCATTTGATTTACAAGATTAAACTGCAAAGCCATCTCGCAAAACAACCAGGGAAGTTAAAAGCAGCCTACCAAGAATAAATAAATCTTAGAAGTAAATGGCACACTTGACTTTCTTTTAAAACAGTAAGCATGTATTACTTATGCAATAACTTTTTAATAAAAAAATAAATGGCATGCAATTTTGTAACTAGCTAAATTGAAATATATTAATTGAATATTTGGGGTCATTAAAAATGATAAAAAGAAACAAAGGAGATGACAAGTTAAAGATCTCTTCAGACCACATTACTTTTCTTTAGATTGAAATATTATATACAATGTGTGTCAGAACACAAATATTGTCAGAAGTTACAAAGGGTTTTGGAAAAAAGGGCATTCATAGACACTGATACATATCTGTACAAAGCTAAAGAATTAGGATTTCTCTACACCTAAGAGTGTAGAGAGTGGTTCACAATCTTCAAGTACAAGGATCCCCTTTTTAAGACCCAAACGTTTCAAAAAATCCTCAAGTGACAGTACTTTGATAGCATTTCACATATCAACTGTTTGAGGAAAATACACAATAAAGTGATTCTTAACTGTGTATTTCATTAAATATGTGAATTTTTAAAATCACAGCAGCATGGTAATGCATTTGAGATATATATATTATACATAAATATTATATATGTTATATATAAAATAGGTATATTTATTTATTTAAGGCTGACAATGTATATTTGCAGAACTTTGTAAAATCTCCACAGAAATCCAGGGATCCAAAGCCCCAAGTGTGGGAATCACTGGTCCCATACCAAGAGATTTCATAACGGGCAATATCAACACTTAGGTACTTGGGAAAAGTTTTTAATGAGAAAGTATTGTAGCTATACCATCTCCAAGCCAGACTTCCTTCTCCTAACCTCTACCACTGGGAGACCTCAAAAAAAAAGGTTAAAGATACATTCCATACTCGCTAAAATGTCTAAGTAAATTACAGTTACCACTCTGGCCCATTTATACTCTTTTTTTCCAACTCATCATCAAAGTCCAAATTTACTTTGCTTCAGGCTCTTCACAATAGCTGACAAGAAACAAAATACTTCAGAAACTCAAGAGAATCTTTGCAATTGTTGTCAAAACAGTTACTAAAGGAATGAAAACTTCAGAAACATTGTTTACAGTGTTACAGTAAACAGTACTAAGTGTTACAAAACTGAAAAGATAAAACACAGCCACCAGGCAGTTAGCACTCAGCAGGTGAACTGGTTATCAAGTCAACACAATGAAGAAGCAATCGAGAGAGACAGCCAATGGAACTGGAAAAAAAGAGAAGGTACAGAGTAGAATCAACAGCATATGAAAAAATGCTTACCAGTTTGAAGTCTTGAATGCTACAGATGAAATACGGTGTGTTTGGCCTCCGACTCTCGATATACACACAGTCTTTAAAAGAAAAAGAAATTTTAAAACAATGGTATTTATCTTTAAGGGAATAAAGACAGGGCCCATAAAGCCACTGCATAAATAAATAAATGACACAGCACATATCTTTCATAGAAACATTTTTTCAAAGGTGATATTAAATTACAAATAATTTCAAGCTAAAGGAAAACAGCCATTGGGTCCTTTTTGACCACTTTTCTGATAAAGACTTGATAAAGCCTCAATTACCGTCTTCAGGGTCCCTGAAGAAGGGAGGGAAGGAAATCCCAGGGGATTATCCACATACAAATGAAGAAACTTCGAAAAGAGGGAATTACTTGCTCAAGGTTACACAAAAATCTTGACACATCTTATTCAGAGAGATGAATAGCTTTGCCAAGTTCTACTTTATTTTCAATAAATATTTTGTGAGGAAATAAATGAAATATGTAAAGAAGACTATCTTGAACATGCTATTAGTATGATCTTTTCACCTAAACCAAGAAAGAGAAAGGAAAATAGTCTAATCTTTTGTGGATAACTTGCTATTAAATTTTAACCTAAATGTATTTTATTTTCTAATTGTAATGAAAACCAAGGCAGCCAATCAGAGATGGAATGAAGTAAACCAAATTGCATTTTCCTCAGGGAAGAGGAGCACTTTCTTAAATTATACTTGATATGGCAGTGGTTGGGTAATTATTTTTGATGCTCTTAACAGCTGTAGTCTAAAGGGTTGCTTTTTTTTTTTTTTTTTAAAGATTTTATTTATTCATTTTTTTCCCCCCAAAGCCGCAGTAGACAGTTGTATGTCATAGGTTCACATCCTTCTAGTTGCTGTACGTGGGACTCGGCCTCGCGTTGGACGGAGAAGTGGTGCCTCGGGGCGCGCCCGGGATCCGAACCCGGGCCGCCAGCATCAGAGCGCGCGCACTTAACCGCTAAGCCACAGAGCCGGCCCATTAACAGCTGTAGTCTAAAGGGTTGCTTTTTAAAATGGCAGGTTAAGATACATTTTTCTAAAATAAGCAACGATTTTAAAGGATGCAGTGGCTATAGGGGGACATAAAAACTCTCCACATTACAACCCAAGATCATCAACCCAAGGAACCCTTTTCCTTAGGACAGGAAAGTCTGTGTATTATTTACTGAGAAGTAAAGGCATCTGCAGTCAATCAAATTTTCTAGGGAGTAGAGTGACCATAATGCCCATACTGAAAATGCCATTTGTTTTATCCTTCCTCAAGACCCTTCACAACGAATGTGTCTTAGCGTAACTTAGATGCTTGAGAACAAAGGGAGATTCTTCTACTGCCTCATTTCATATATGTTAGGAGCTAAGAAAAACCAAAGGAGCAGAGATGTGAAGTCATCCATCCAGTGGACAGTCCAGTCCCACCACAAGCACCAGCAGACCCACTAACATGTAGATCACGAAGCAAGCCCTCACTAAAGGGCACTTCCTTCCATGAAACTTTCTGATTTTTGTAGCCAAAAGGCATTCCAGAAAAAGAAGAAATCTGAAAACCAATCATTTAGGCACCCAGAATTTCCCAACTGATTTCTCGACTCAGATGTAGACTCACAACAGAGATTTAATCCCTGAATCCACGTAAAATAGCAGCTTAGGAATGAACTGCTGACCGAGCTTTCTATCTTGTTCCAGAGTCCAGGATACTAAATAACTCTGTTCAACCTTTAGGCAACATTCATTTAACATGCTAACCATCTTAAGGGACAAACAAGAGAACTTTTCCCATTGTCGTGGATATTTCTCTTCCTACCCCTAATTTGGTATTCAAGTAAAAACAGAAGAAACCCATTCCCTAAATAAAAACTGTAGCTCCAACTTGCAAAATTTTGGGACAACTCAAGCTTCTTAATTTCTGTGTTCCAATCCCTGTTGTACCCACCACCAGTATTTAAAATCTCTAGATGTCAATTATTTACACGTCTCTCTCAATCTGAACACAAATCAATCTATATGCCCTCTTCTTCCTATCACCTCCTACAGAAAGCAGTATTTTCTATATCTCATAACATAACACTGTCATACCTAGCTACTATTTACTGGCTTCAAAACTAATAGGTCACTTCCTAACTAATGACTTCCACTTTCTTATGGCTCATGTAATAAAAACACTTGCAGCACTTAATGGTCTGTTCCCACACCACATCTCATCCTCCCCTAGGCTGCAGTCTCCAAAAGAAACACCAACTCCCCTACCCTTGTCCATGCCAAACTTTCTTTATTCCTTCATTCCCCCCAGTACCTGCAACCTTACAATGAGTTATCTTCAGCAGCATTCAATTCTCGTGGCTCCTCTGTAAAGAAATAGCAACATCTCCTTTCTTTTATATAAAATTGACAATTTACATTCCCTGTTTGTTCAGTTATTTGACAACCAGATGGTCTGCACTGTCCACATCATTAACAATCTTTTGAGTTAAGAGAAACTTACTCACTTCTGCATTCTCTGCACCCACTGAGGACTAATGTCTGGCATTGGTGTGATGAAACCAGACAACACTGAAGTAAATGACAGACACTAGACAACGAGGACTATGTACAACTTTGTTGTCTTTACACAAAGAAAAGCTTTATATATACTTTTCATAATCAAAAAAATCATTGTTACTATAAACCCTCTTTCTCTGAGACATGAAGCAGCCATTAATTTGTTTATAAAAAGGCTTTCCAGAAAAAGAGAATCAACATTCTTTCATTTCTCACTGCAAAGTTACATTCAGGAAAATGATTATCTGTAAATACACCCAGATGTAACTCTGATTTAAGAGGAAAGGAACATGCTGGTATGTCAAGGATGACCACTGACATCCCTTTGCCTAAACACTTCTCAGCAGTCTTATTGGAGGCTGCCTTGCAGTCCTGGCCTGAGGAACACTGCCATGAGGGATACAGCAGTGTGAGACAGGAGATCCTCAAACCTGACATATGGAATTACCACATTTACTTTTAATGCCTATTACTAGATATTTTAATACCTATTACTAGATTAAAAAAAAAAAAAAAGAGGTGACTTTTTAAGATTTTATTTATTTTTATTTTTTCCCCCCAAAGCCCCAGTGGATAGTTGTATGTCGTAGCTGCACATCCTTCTAGTTGCTGCACGTGGGACTCGGCCTCAGGATGAACGGAGAAGTGGTGCCTCGATGTGCACCCGGGATCCGAACCCGGGCCACCAGCATCGCAGAGCGCACACTTAACCACCAAGCCACAGGGCCGGCCCAAAAGTCACCTCTTTTTGTTTAAAAAGTTACCATGGCAACCCAAACTGATCCAAAGCTATAAATTCATATATGAGATTCCAACGCACAAGGTGATCTGTAAAACAGGTCACTGTATCAAGTGATCTCTAATATTAGTATTTTGAAACTTATACATAAAAAAGTCAGATAAGCTCACTTCAAAATTAAATAACAAAACTTACAGTTTATTTTGCATAAACAGTCATAAAACACAGGATGGCTAAGATCAGGGGTAATATGAATTAAAATTTTTCACACCACGTCAAACTTGCCATAGGAATGGGAAAAAATACATCGTTTTGATCTGACTTTTTTAATTCATTTTAAAAACAAAAGCATAAAAAATTATTGTAGAGTCAAACTTTTCTTTATAACTCTCCCATAAAAATCAGGGTGATCCAACTAAAAGAGAATACATTCTAAGAAACAATTTGGAATTTAAGTCTCACAGAAAAAACCAAAATCTACTTATTATTACTCTTTTTTTTTTTTTTTAAAGATTTTATTTATTTTATTTTTCCCCCCAAAGCCCCAGTAGATAGTTGTTTGTCATAGCTGCACATCCTTCTAGTTGCTGTATGTGGGACTCGGCCTCAGGATGGACGGAGAAGTGGTGCCTCGATGCGCACCTGGGATCCGAACCCGGGCCACCAGCATCGCAGCGCGTGCACTTAACCACCAAGCCACAGGGCCGGCCCTATTATTACTCTTAATGATTTTCAAAACAAGGTTAAATAAGACCAAATACTCATAAGAAGTATTTCCCTCCTGTCTCATTAATTAAGCAGCTATTTAAGAAAATAACTTTATATAGATGTTTACAGTTAGTACAAAAATAAAGTGTTTTATTTGGAAAGGGAAAAATGAGAACGTAAGTCAAGAGCAATGTTAAAATCTCAGTTGGAATATATGGCCAGTAATCTTTTAAAGCCAAAATGATTTGCCAAGAATTCTCATGCAATTTATGAGTGCACGGATTGTCTGAAGCTGGTTATAAAATTGGTTTCAGTCAGTTGGATCAATGATCCTAAACCTGAAAATCTCCCATGGCCAACAAGAGCACTGCTGACACCTTTTTTTTTTTTTTTTTTAAACGAAAAAGCACCTTTTTTTAATTAGAAAGCTAGCAGTTGTGAAAGAACTGAGCAAAGCTGATGCAATCCATTAAGTGCATAATGCACATTTTCAAAATTACCCATATGAAAATGCATATTTACCAGATTGAGCAAACGGCTGCTGCAGGGCAAATATATATATATATATTTGTAATCTTAAAATCAGCAAGCCTGAAATGGGCCAGAAAAATGAGTGAGGCTATTACCATTGATATCAATGACTCCAAACAACACATGGTAACTAGTTTTTTCTTTAGTAGGAGTATCTGGAATGAAACCATGGATCTAGGTTAAGACTTATTCTCTAACATCTAGCCTCTGCCTGGGAATGGATCACATGATTAAATGACCCCGACTCCTGTATCAATGATTTGGGCTATGATATTGAATAATGGCATTTCTGACTGTTTCTCACAACCTCAACATAGCTTTGTGAACAAGAATCTATTGTGCCATCTGCAAACAACAGAGCACTTGCTAAGCTGGGGAACGATGTCAGCCAAAATATGAAGGCAGATTCTCAAGGCAAAGAAAGCCCTCTGCTTTTTCAACCCTCAGCAAATCAGCAGGTTTATGTAAATAGAGCAAGAGCACAGTACTCTCAAGGGTAAAAACCACAGCCTGAAGCATCAAGCAGTTTGTCATCCTGAAACACAAAGAACCTGTCAGCATCTTTCCTGACAGCCTCCTCACAGAGCACAGTGGACACTTATTTCACCCACTAATTGAGCAAGCAGTGCTGTGGGCCCAGCATTAAAGCTGTGGTCAGGCAATGCTCAGCCACCGTGCTCTGTCCCTTAAAGAACTTCCCTCTCCATTAGTGTTTCTGCTTATTAATCTTTGAAATACCTTCTCGTCCCTCTGCAAAGCATGGCAGTGCCACTCTAACATAATTTCCAGTAGAAGACCTTCTACCTGTCAAGAGCATGCGTGAACAAAGACTTTCCCACAAACAAATTTCTCAGAGATCCAGCTGGGTGGCACAGTGGTGGACATGAAGGTTGACCCTCAGGACTGCTCTCCTCTTCAGCTTTCCATTTCTCTTACACAAGATTCCTTGACCCTCGACACTCTGAACCATTCAATGAAGCAACAGCAGGTTGGTCTAATATTACAGAATAAAAAGTCCACGAGTTATCTCACTAGTTAATATGGATGTTTCCAAATTTCCAACATACAAAAAAGGTATGTATGTATGTATGTGTGCATACTAGAAACAACACTGAAATCCTGTTACCCAATTCCAATCCACGCATGCTGCACGGCCTCTAACAGAGCCTCTCATGGCTCGTTTCCCCGTCTGTTCAACGGTCAAACCCATCACCATTCCTCACCTCCATAAACGATACACATTCCACACAGTAAACACTCAAAAACTATCTGAGGAACAAATGAATTGAATGAAAATGTAAAAACAGAAGTTATATGGGATCCTAGCAAGAAAGTTGCTATGCTATATCAATATGAACATAAAAAATGCCATTTTCTGGGCCGGCCCGTGGCTTAGCGGTTAAGTGCGCACGTTCCGCTACTGGCGGCCCGGGCTTGGATCTCGGGCGCGCACCGACACACCGCTTCTCCAGCCATGCTGAGGCCGCGTCCCACGTACAGCAACTAGAAGGATGTGCAACTATGACATACAACTATCTACTGGGGCTTTGGGGGAAAAAAAGGAGGAGGATTGGCAATAGATGTTAGCGCAGAGCCGGTCTTCCTCAACACAAAGAGGAGGACTAGCGTGGATGTTAGCTCAGGGCTGATCTTCCTCACCAAAAAAAAAAAAAAAAAAGCCATTTTCTACTAAATACTTCTTTAAGAAATAACAATTGCAGGTGGCCTACTTTTAGTTTTCTGCTAGATTCTTTTGTGGGGAAGGGATACTCATATTCTTCGGGAATAGCGGAGAACTTAAAAGGGAAAAAGAAACAAAAATTGGGAAAATAGCACCTCAGTAAGCGAAATCTTCTCAGTCCTTACCCTTATCCTGTGTTTTGACCCTGAAAACTGTCACCAAAATTGGCTGGTAACATCTTCTTACAGATTCTAAACTCAGTGGAGAAAAAGATCTCAGGTAACGTTTATCCTTGGTTCCTTCCTTTTTCAACTCCATGAAAATTAAATTCCATGTATTCAAACGTCTACAGATTCCCAACTAGTACTACAAAGGCTACACGGGCTTTTGTCTAAAAACGGAACACCATATACTTCTAGCAAACATTTATGTCTTTATCCTCATTGCTAACAGGGAACTATTATGATAACATGGAATTAAATTATGAGAAAAACCAAGTTGGGGGCTGGGGTGGCAGGTCATACCAAACTAAAAGGGATTTTGTTAAATTTCCCACATTTCTCTTTTCTCCTCTGGGAGTTAGAAAATATTCCAAAGTATCAAAAGCTTAAAGACTGATTCAAGACAATTATGTTCCTACTTTAAGAAGTGATGTTGATGTTTTGGAATAACTGCTACAGCAAGACTCCCCTCCCCAAATCAATCATGTGCTACATGGACTTGAAAACTCTGTAAAACAAGAAAAAGCAAGACCATCCAGCCAGCAGCAGCAATCTTATTAGTTACACTGATATGCAAAATATTAGCCATGGTTTCACACTTGCATTACTCAAGCAAAGAACATTTTAAGCACTCTCATCACCACATTTATTCTGAAAATGTTCCTTAAAAAGCCCTCCTTGTAACCTATGTGGAATCCCTATTAGGAAAAAGATTCTAGCCAGCTTAACATCTAAACTCCAGTTAAGTGATGTAGATCTCTCTTACAGTTTCTAACTATTGTGTTTTAATAGAACTTATATGCCATAAGAGAACACAAGGAATCTAAGGGGAGCAAATCTATTTTAACTATCAGCAGTGGCCATCTGCCCTATGAAGCAAAGTGTCTTAGGGCATTAGAGACATGAGGGAAGGGAATTTCAAGACCACTATCCCTCTTGCTCCCCATTGTACCCACCTTTCTAATGCTTGAGAAGGCAGGTAACAACCCTACCTCCAATTCAGTGAATCCTATAAAAAATAAATAAATTCTGCTACAAAATCCCTATTAAGTAGAGGAGGATCGCTAACGGAAATGCCGACAGGCCTAAACGCAAAGATTACAACTGGAACATGGCTGAAATACGTACATTTAGGAAACCAACATGGAGTGAGTTCAAACACTTCTAAGAATTCTATGCCCAGTATTCATAGGAAAAAATAACTGGCGACAGGTAGGCTGGAGTGAAGATTCTTCTCTCCCCATATGGCTGACAACAAACAAATCGCTAGATTGATCTTCTGGTGTCACATCCTGCAGAGCAGATTTCAAGCAACACTGCTTGCTCCTTTTCAGAAAACAATGCACTGGAAGCCTGGGCTTTACAATAAATGGTTCAACCAATTTTCAGTGCTCACTGGGAATACACAGGAGAATTCACAATGCCTGGGCTATAATTCTTATTTGGCAAATGATTTTATTATAAACTAGTGTCATAGTGAATCCATTTTCTTTACGGGTTTTCTGCTACTGTTTAATGGACTGTCAGTATAATTTAGATTTCATCTATTTAAACTCATTCAAGCCTGGCTCCTGATTGTACAGTAAATGGAACATATTTCTATTCAACGAAATTAATGACAGTTAATTGTAGTCTGCAGTTCTCAATTTTATAAAAGCAACTGTTCCATAGTTCAAGCATCAAGCTACAAAATTTCCCACACCAATTATTTTTTTGTACTTTATAGGCATCCACATCTTGTAACCCTTCCTTGTAAGACTAATGTATATAGTCATTTAATATTTCTTCCCATTCAATTATTTACTATGAACTTTCCAGAAAGAGTTAAGACAAATTATAACTAAAGGCCGGAAAAATAAAAGTTTAATTGTCAGTCTGAACAGAGATACGCACAATTATCATGGATTTTTTTTAAGCTAGCAAAACTGAAGACTAAAATTTTCTGCCTTACATATTTTTTACTTACTATTGGACGATTTTCTTATACATTTCAAATCAATCACAATGTCAACATAAACTGAAATTTTCTAAAAGCAGGCTAAACTGACCATATGGATTTAGATATACAAACAAGACACACGGCACATATTAATAAACACTGTACTGAATTACTTCTGAGATTGATATTCTGTTTAAGAAATTTACTTCTGAGTTTTATTTACCAGACAACACAACAATCCCATGAGTGATTTTTCTTCCTGAGTGATTAGTCTTTCACCTAAGCATCCACACAGCTGTGTAAGACATGCTTAAAGGAGAAAAAGGCATGCAATAAAACACCTTAAGAGAAACTTATCAAATCAAGACCCAAATAATAGTAAGGCAAGCAACCAGAATTTGCTACCACAAAACTATAACCACCAGGTTCATAGACTGACAGACTGCAATTCACACGAAAATAAGAGAAGTAAAGGAAAACCACAAGCTATCCTTTTCATTCCTTTTTTTCAGTCTGATATCCTACATCCACTCAGCTGGTTTCCGATTCTCCTACAGAGAATCCATGAACTTCCTCACGCTGTCTCCCCTGTTAAGAGATGCTCTACCTCTACCTGGTCCTACTGCAATTATGTCCAACATCTAGGACTCAAATCAAGGTTTCCATGGTCCTTCATGTCTTCCCCAATGCCACCAACTTACAGTCTGTCCTATACACTCGACATGTGCCCACTCACTGACTGTTACTAACATATAATGTTACTTGAGTGAGTGTAATTTCTCCCCATAAAATGAAGGATCAAGGACTGGAATCCTGTCTACTTTTGTACCCTGCCCTACCTCACCTCCACAAAACACCTTGCAAAAAGTTATAGATATAGAAGACGGTGCTCTTATGTTATCAGCTGATTAATAAAACACTACTAATACTATAGCTGACATCTAACACACCCCATTAAATTCTACTAGCTTACTCAATGTCTATTACAGTGTCAGTGGTCCTCAAATTTAATCATTTGCTTTCATTTATATAAACTTCTAAGGACAAATGAAACCTCTTCCCTGACTCTCTTACTCAACCCACACCTCTTCCTTCTCTCCCTTAAATCATTATTGTTTTTATTTGGGTTTTTGTTGTAGTTGCTGTTTGGTCAGGTTTCTTTTAAAACTGGAGTTAAAGACGAAAGATATTTTAAAAATAATTTAAAACATCTAGTCACTTTCACAAGACTGAATAAAAACTGAGACCTCAGATTTTCATTAAAGATCTTCAGCCCACTATGAATTTTAAATATCATTTTATAAGTATTCAACAAGTATCTGGAAAAAAATAATTCCACCCACACAACGATTTCCAATTCTCTATCTCCTTATGATTATACATGTAGTAATTTTGCTTTACAACATATACAGCATTCTCAGGCTAAAATCATTCTATGGGGCCGGGGGTAGGCGAGATCTTGTCTGGTAATCTGCCATCCACCTGTCACTTTTATAATCAAAATTAGCAAAGATCTGAGCAAGGTAGCGGTATTTAAAGTATCTAAATGCCTCTTGATTCTAAAATGAGATAAAAGGTGCCGTTTATTGTCTGGGCCATAAGAAGCTCTGGATGCTTTCTATATGAAACTGTCCTCAGCACACTTCAACACATGTGTGCAGCTGCTCGGGGCCAACGGAACACTTAACAAGAGATGTGTTTTGTTTTTTTTCTGTAATTTGTACCTTGGAAAAATCATATTTTGAACATCTGCAGAGACAAAATGAATCAGAACTTTAGGGGAAGAAAATTAAGACTTCTCCATTTTAACCAAAGGGTAACAAGCAAATCTTGTCAAGATTACATTAAAGCTAAAAAATGAAGATAAATATATTCTACAAGGAACAGAATCATAAGCTCATAAAACATTCACACACAGACTTATTGGGCACCACCCACGTACCAGATAAGTGCTAGATACTGAGGTGAATAAAAATATTGCCCTTCTTTTGACAAGTTCACTATCTAATATTAGAGCTAGACATGGAAACAAATAACTCTATGTCTTCAATAATCTTAATGTACTTGCTTTTTAGTGTCTCTAACAGAGACTGCTAGCTGAGCATAATATTCACTCTCCTTTCTTCCTTAAAAATAGAACATCTGGGCCGGCTCCGTGGCTTAGCGGTTAAGTGCGCGCGCTCTGATGCTGGCGGCCCGGGTTCGGATCTCGGGCGCACCCCAGGGCACCGCTTCTCCGTCCAACGTGAGGCCGAGTCCCACGTGCAGCAACTAGAAGGATGTGAACCTATGACATACAGCTATCTGCTGGGGCTTTGGGGGGAAAAAAATGAATAAATAAAATCTTAAAAAAAAAAAAAAAAAATAGAACATCTGATGCTGGGCAGGGCCTATGGCCCCTGAGAATAAAGACCCCATTCCCCCACCTCCCTTACAGCTGGTTTGATCACGTGACTAAGTTCTGGCCATGGGATATAAGCAAACACAGTATTTCAACTTCTGGGAAACTGAATCCTGAAAAGTGGAGCCCCTGCTCTTCTTATCCTTCCTGTAAGCCTCAAAGCAAATGTATTGGCTGGAGGTGGAGCATGAGACAGACCACAAGATGATAATGGGAATGGAGGCCACTACAACGGAATACAAATCTTTGACTGTAGCTAAAAAACCAGACCAAGAATTTACTGATTCACAATTCAGCATTTCTGTACACAGATATCCAGTGTACACAAACACCTTTAAACTATTTTAAAGTGGGGCAAAATAAACTACATTCATGAACACAGTGACATTCAGAACAATGATTTAGGGAAAATATTCTAATTTTTTTAATAGGGAAAGCTAAGAAGGAACGGATGACCCAAGCAAAGGTATAAAGACATACAACATAGAGCTCTTGATCTAGAATGACTAAAACAGCTTGATTAGATAGCATAAACTATTCCTTCCAATGGGATTAAGAATCAACCCCTAAAGCCAGATGAAATAAGGCAGAACAAAGCCCACAACTGCCTCCCTGAAGAGACTTCCCAGCTAAGTCAAGCTCCTAGCATGACTCTACCCCAAGGTTTCACAGGTAGGAACAGGGATGATAACTTCTCCTCCTGCAAATTAACTGGCATTTTGTGTGAAGGGCAGATTAACGGTGTCTACTGGTACCACTCAGGCTCCTCCTTTCTGTTCCACCTCTATATGGGTTTGATTTGAGGACTTCAGAGAGAATATGTGGCTGCTCCTCCAACAAAAATGCAGGGACCACTGGGGCCGGCCCCGTGGCGTAGCGGTTAAGTGCACGCACTCCACTGCTGGCGACCCGGGTTCTGATGCCGGGCACATACCAATGCACCGCTTGTCAGACCATGCTATGGTGGCATCCCACATAAAGTGGAGGAAGATGGGCACAGATGTTAGCCCAGGGCCAGTCTTCCTCGGCAAAAAGAGGAGGATTGGCATGGATGTTAGCTCAGGGCTGATCTTCCTCACCAAAAAAAAAAAAGGAAAAAAAATGCAGGGACCACTGATAACCAAATCTTCTGGAACATTATACCACTTATAAAAGTTAAAGCTGACCAGAATTCATCCTATACTAAGTTCTCAGAATATACTCCATATTTTACTTCATACTAGAAAGAAGACATTCTCTCCAATGTCACAGCTTTATCTCCTCCTTTCCACACCATTGACTGTGGGTAAAAAACAGAGCACACAAATGTGTCTGATACATTCTCTGAGGTAAAGATTTACTATCCAAAGATGAGGGGAAGTCTTCTGCTATACATAGAGAACACTTCTCCAATTTCAAAACCACAAATTCAGTCACTTGCAGAGGCCAAAGACCTATGGTACTCCAGGGCTAGTTAGAAAGAATTATAATGGCAATACACTAAAAATTTTTAGAAGTCCAGACATACCCTTTTTCAGCTCAGCAATTCCACTCCTAAGGAAAGTGAGCATAAATGAATAAATGTTCACCACTGTTGTTTATAACGGAGATTATCTGGAAAGAAATTAAAATCCAACACTATATAACTAGTTACATTATGGTATCTATCCATTACTGTGGGTGTGCCTAATGTTTTTGTACCATAGATGCCTTTAACAATCTATACACCCATTCTCAAAAAAAACCTTCTAAATTCACAAAAACATGTACTGAAATACTTATCACAATATGAGAAAACAACTGGAATATAATATATGTACTTCTTTATTGATTCATTAAATAACAAGATTTACTAGAAGTTATTCCCTTAACAACCTCCGTAATTTCAAAGTAGTGATGAACATAAACATTATTTTGAGATGTTTTTCTCTATGTGATGTGATATGCGAATATCTGTGATTTATATTGGTGTCACAGGTACTGCCAATATTACTATGGCTTATTGCCTACCTTCATAATTGAAATGAAGACTAAACATCATTTGAAATGTAATGAATTAGTGAAAATAAACATGCAATTTTTACCCAACCAAATTCACAGTCTCCCAAATTCTATTCAGTCCACTATGCTGACCATGGACTCCAGGCTAAGAACTCCAGTATTAATGGCATACTAAGCAGCAATAATGAATCAGATTTATAATTACTGGCATGGCAATAAATTCAAGACATGTTAAGTTAAAAAGTATTATTAAAAAACAGTGAACAGCATAACCTCATACATGTTTACTAAGGAAAGTGACCATACAACAAAATATTAACAGTAGTATAGTGGTTTTAATTCTTAACTTTTGCTTATCTGAATATTTCAATTTTCTTCCTTGAAAATGTATTATTTGTTCATCAAAAAAAAGGGGGCCGGCCTGGTGGCGTGGTGGCTGGGTTCGCTCGACCCACTTAGCAGCCCAGGGGTTTGAGGGTTCGGATACCGGACGTGGAACTACACACTGCTCATTGGGCCGTGCTGTGGCGGTGTCCCATATGCAAAAGTGGAGGAGAACTGGCACCGATGTTAGCTCAGGGCCAATCTTCCTCAAGCAAAAAGAGGAAGATTGGCAACTGATGTTAGCTCAGGGCCAATCTTCCTCACATATACACACAAAAGAACAAATGCAAGAGAGACAATATGGGGGGCAAGGGAGAAGGATAAAAGAAAAGCCTATAACCAAATATTATAAATGCACTCACAGGGCAAAGGCAAAAAGCAGCAGGTGAATTTGGAGGAGAGAACATAAAAATGGACTACCTCTAATCATTGCAGAAGTTGGGTTACAGAAACAATACTGAAATGGGAATTGGAAATCCATATGCTGATGTATCAAATGCCACAGCACTGAGAATCCCAGCAGCTGGGAGATAACAGAAGTAAAACACGACAAAACTGATGGTCCCTACAAACAACTAGCTTCCACCAATCATGATCTGAATGCCAAACGCAATTTTTAAAAAGACTGTACTCTACGATACCAAATATCTATTTTTTTGATAGTTGCTGCAGACTTCAAAAGCGTTCTAGTTTATAAGCCTGAAAGACAGCCCAAGGTTTTTCTCCCTCAAAATAAACGTCTTCCAGCCAGTACAGACTGCAAACTAGAAATCAGGTCTCCACTGTCTAGCTTGAAATGTGAGGTATAAAATCCCCTGTAAGAAAGAAGCATAATCTCCCCAAGTCCACGCACTGCTAGAGTTAATTCTCAAATGCAAACTTCAAAACTTTAGGTGTATTTTGGCACTATGGAATAGTGGTAATTAAACCACTACTTTTAAACTGTTCTTGACGATATAAAAACACAACATACCATGTGAGACCTTTTTGTGACATTTCCCTCCCCTTTACTAAAGAGAAAAAATTATCATTATACAAAGTATTATTAACATCTCTCAATCTGATAATTGTACAGTATCTATGTTTTATAATAACAGCACAATGGGATGTTCAGGATAAAGTCTGAAAACCAAATACCACAGAATAATAATAACAATAGCCTGATTTACAGCCAACAGTTATGCACAGATTTACTAATGGAGCACAAATTAAAATCTTAATGTAAAAACTGAGAATAATGAAAAGCAACATATTGAAATAATATTTAAAATCTATATTATAAACTCACTCCATTCCCCCCCCTTTTTTTTTGGTGAGGAAGATTGGCCCTGAGCTAGCATCCGTGCCCATCTTCCTCTATTTTTTTTTTTTATATGTGGGACACCTACCACAGAATTGCTTGATGAGCAGTGCGTAGGTCCACACCTGGGATCCGAACTTACGAACCCCAGGCCACCGAA
Organism: Ceratotherium simum simum; assembly: GCF_057802395.1. NCBI lineage: Eukaryota > Metazoa > Chordata > Mammalia > Perissodactyla > Rhinocerotidae > Ceratotherium > Ceratotherium simum. The sequence goes on along the minus strand of NC_141921.1, from coordinate 44,469,238 downwards.
GCAGAGCTCGCGAACCCAACCACTATGCCACCAGGCCGGCCCCATTTCCCCTTTTTAAAAGGAACTTATAGCCGTAATCAAACACGCCCCCAATTTTTTTTTTTTTTTTACTCTCTATTGATCAGTCTAAAGTGAGACACTAACACACCATCTGTCAAGCATCAAACAGCAAACAAAGAAAGCCAGAACAATGCCTACTACCTTCAGAGGGAATATAAAACAACTATATCTTTGCCTTTTATAGTTCAGTTTACACTTTTTACACAATTACACTAACTATCACACTGGACATCAGTGAAAAGGCATTCTTTGCAAAGGCAACTGAATAAGGAAATTTAGAGATAAGCAAGAAAATAAATTTAGGGGTGAAATGAGTGAACAAATGTGGAATATCTTCCACATGTAATATATAGTATGCTACCTAATTAGTTTGAGCACATATTTAATGGTGAAATAATGAAAAAAATTTAAAGATACTGGATATTATGTATGAATTTAATAGACTTGGTAAAGTGACTTTAGAAGTTTACCCATTTCCAGGCAATTTAAGCTGTAACTTAAAAGAACTAGATAACTCACTTACCTTCCCCCATCTATTTTATAGTACTTAAAAATCTTTACAAAATTTATACTAACACAAACATATGAAGGAGTAGAAAAGAAAAGCATATAATTTTACTTTTTCTGGTATTTAAGGTATTCAGATATCTCCAAAGCAAACTCAGGCACACAACTATCTACTCTGCAGTATTTACATGTTTTGCAAAAAGAAAAAAAATCACTCTTGTGCACACACATTTTAAAGTAATTCAACAAACATAATACACTGCTCCATCTTTAAACTCACAGAGAATATTTTTAATTTTGGAAAGTCTGGTTTTCTCAGCTGGAGAAGCTGTCAGAACAAATAGAAGGCAATATCTGGAAAGATGACAAACACATGGGTCAATGTCAAATACAAGCCAATCTCTGTCAAGAGCAGAGCCAAATTCCTGCATTTTAATTTAAATGATGCTATCCAACTCAAATAGCACCACGCCACTTCAAATCAAAATTGTTTCCTTTTAAAAAGGGCTTTTTACAAAACTAATAGAGTATAACAGATTAAACAACTCTTTCAGCAATTTCCTCAGCTACTACAAAGCAAGGCATCAATGTATAATGTAATAAAGAGAACATTTAACAATTAATTGAGCCAGCAAAAGCTAAAGCTAAACCTCCAGAGCTTAGGAGTTCAAACGCTTGCTCACTAAGCAAAAGGGCAGAGGATTTTAACATAACTGCAGGAAATCTCAGTCCAATGAGACTCTAGGTAAACATAAATCTTGTTCCACTGTGACTGGAACTCTATTCGTCACAGTCCACCAGGCTGATTTTAGTATCTAGCTGGCAGATTCAAACAAAAGAACATCCCCTCCCCATCCCTCTCATTGTCTCTCCCCGTGCTACTGTGTTAATCCAGTTCCTCTAGGTTCAGTGCTGAAGAGAGGGCTCCGGAAGGCAACTGTTAGCTTGCTTTTACAACCAACAAAACTCCCAAAACATATCATACAACTGTGAAGTAATAACATCTCTGAAGATATTCACGATTTGTGCCAGTTTATAACGGTGACATCTTAACTAATTCACTTTCTTTCCCCTCTCAGTTTCTATTCAGATCCTATGTAGAGGAAATATGTGTATACTCTTTCAAAAAGAAAATAGAAATAAACACACAGGGTTTCAAAGTGGCATCATTTGAGATGGCAACTGCTTCACAAAAATATCTTCACTGGCAAGCTTCCTGAGAGGAATTTATACAGAATTAACCAGGAGGGAAATCTCACCAACTACTTTATTTATAAGGCCTCATTCTAAGCCTCATCGAGTTTGACAGGAAGCAGAAAAAGTTATAACTTAACACCTAAATGGTTTCAACGATATAAAAAAGTAAAAATTATTTTTTAATTTAACTGGATAAATCAAAGCAAATTATATATTTAAATGTAGCATAAAGTACTAGGTAATGAGAGAATTTTAAGGATTACTAGAAGAACAGGCAGAACTAGAGGTTGAGGCAGGAAACCCACAGAGCAGAGACTGGCACTATGGCCTACAGGTCAGATCTGCCCCACTGCCTGTTTTTGTAAGGCCCACAAGCAAAGAATGGTTTTTACATTTTATAACAGTTGGGGGCGGGGGAAGGATGTTTCTTGACATGTGAATACTATATGAAATTCACATTTCAGTGTCCATAAATAAAGTTTTATTGGAACACAGCCACATCCATTCCTTTATATTTTGTCTGTTGCTGCTTTGATGCCACAAGGGCAGAGTTGAGTAGTTGCAACAGAGACTGTAGGGCCTACAGCGAAGCTACAAGTATTTACTATCTGGCCCTTTACAGAAAACGTTTGCTGACCAGTACTCCAGAAATGCTCACTAAATAAGTAAGGCAGCTCAGCGGATAATGTAAATTTTACACCACAGAAGACTACGATGTAAAAGGGCTTTTATTTGATAAGGACACATTTGCTCAGAAACCTTCTGCTTATAAAATGATCAAGAATTTTTCTAGAGGTTAATATCAAGCATACTGGCCTGAAGCATACAAAACAAACCCTTTAGCCAGTGCCTTCACAAGGATAACAAAGTGCTTCGAACATCACATCTCCAAGTTCCTTGTCATATACTTCCTTTGGGTTGAACGCTCAGCTCAGTGTGTGAATCTAGATCAAGAATGGCAAATATTCCGACACCTGTGCCCAAGAAAAACACTGTTAATTATCAGAGCACTCTTTCCAAACATACTACATTCAGCCTCGATCACCTGGAACAGGAGATGAAATCTACTCGCCATCTAATCTAGATGAGCTCTTCCATTCTTCTCATCTACTTTGGACTTCTTTACCATTCATTTCCTTTACCACTATCCTTGTACCTTTTCTTGTGTGAAAAGCATGTTCAGAACTTGACAGACAAGACAAAGTAGAACAGGTATGCCTGTCCTCTGTTATCTGTGAACAGGGCATTAAGAGGCCAAGCTACAGACCATCCACTTAAAACAAAACAAATGGGCTTCTAAGTCTTTTCATCAAAATATTTATTGAGGGGGCCGGCCCGGTAGCATAGTGGTTAAGTTCCTGTGCTCCGCTTCTGCAGCCCAGGGTCCACAGGTTTGGGTCCCGGGCATGGACCTACGCCCTGCTCATCAAGCCATGCTGTGGCGTCATCCCACATACAAAATAGAGGAAGATGAGCATGGATGTTAGCTCAGGGCTAATTTTTCTCAGCAAAAAGAGGAGGATTGGCAACAGGTGTTAGCTCAGGGCCAACCTTCCTCACACACACACAAATTTATTGACTATGAAGGGGCTCTTGATAAACCCTGTATCTGGCCTTTTTTTTTTTTTTTTGACTTCATATAATGCTTTAAATGAACTACATACATGCAGGCTCTACTGCAACCAAAAAAATAAAAATAAAAGGCCTTCTATGTTTACCATGATATTCCAGAGAGGGTCTTAGGAAGCAATAACTAAAACTGGTAACCAATACTACCAAAAAAAGCTCTCTATCAACTATGGCAAACCAAAACCATAGAAAGAGGTAAGTCCAATTTAGATTCAGACACACAAATACATGTACCGGGAATGCATTGTGACTGATCCACCAGAAGGAAGTCCTGAACAACCAGAGCCTATATCCAACAGGAGCCACATTAACGTCAGACCAGAGATGTTTGAGAGCAAAGTAACATCTGGTCTTAAAATAATCTCAGCCAGGAATTTCATGGGTTTTCCACACTTTATTGAGATATTTTTGAGCATCTGCACAGGCAAAGCAGCTTCCTAAAAGTTTTGCCTGAGCCTACTCTTACATCACAGAATAATTTCATGAGCTGTCACCACTAAGCAGGCAAGCATTCCACTGAACGTTTTAAAAATCCATAAGGATTATATAGTCCTAAGAAAATGAAAGAATGAAAGATTCTAACAGGGTCAAAGATCTTCATCTTTGGAGAGGAAGCACACATATCTTAGGATCCCATCATGTTCAACAGTCTTTGGAGACAAATGTGACTATAAATATCTTCCTTAGTAGGTATATATCTTTTCAACCTAGGAGGATTAAGAATTAAGTGACTCCAATTAACTGGGGTGATAATTATCTCCTTAAATTGATATGCACCTTCTATCCCTGAGAAGATTTAGAATTAAGTAAAGAAATATTTAAGAGAATGAAAAGTATACTAACATTTTTTGGGTTAATAAAAAAATCAGGATTGGCTTAGAACACTAGTCTTGTAATTCCAACTTTAACAAGTAACACTTACCTAAGACTTTATTATATGCCTGGCCCTTTCTAAAGAAGCCTCTGAGTGTGTGTTCGTGTGTATACTCATTTAACCCCCATTACAGCCCTTGAGGTGGGTAATCTAACCCCCATTTTACTGATGAAGAAACAAAGGCACAGAGGTTGTCCCTGCCATCCATCCCCACCCCCAGTGGTGGAACTGGATTGCACTGTACTATCTCTCTGTGTGAAAACAATTCAGGTGTGCAGTCAAGATTGAAACCTAAGTGAGTTTATGTACAGCATTGAACTATCTAAGACACCTTCTTGGCTCACTTTATTTATAGATCTAGTCTATTCCATTTATAAGAAGAGTTAAGTACTTTGGAAGATTTGTGTTAATCGATTCTTTAACAATAGAAATCAAATAACAATAGAAATCAAATATTAAATTATTTTATTTAATAAGCCTAAACGTTGGAAATACTACTTTATAAACGAGACCAATCATAATTCAAAAATCTCTTAAAAGTGACTGTTAAAATTTGTTTGTAAGCTGAACTTTAAAAAAGTAGAGCAGTGCCTTTTAATTTATAACTTTAACAAACTGTATACCAGCTTTTTTAATTCAAGTATGATTGACATACAATACTATATTAGTTTCATGAGGTGTACAACATAGTGATTTGATATTTTTATACATTATGAAATGACTGATCATCTGTCATCATACAAAGTTATTACAATACTATTGACTATATTCCTTATGCTGCACATTACACCCCCGTGACTTATTTATTTTATAACTGGAAGTGTGCACCACTTAATCCCCTTAACCTATTCCTCCTATCCCCTACTCCCTTCCCCTATGGCAATCAGCAGTTTGTTCTCTGTATCTGTCCATTTCTGTTTTGTTTGCTCACTTTTTTTGTTTTTTAGATTCTACATATAAGCGAAATCGTACAGTATTTGTCTTTCTCTGACTTATTTCACTTAGCATAATATCCTCTAGGTCCATCCATGTTGTCACAAATGGCAAAATTTCATTATTTTTATGGCTGAGTAATATTCCATTGTGTGTGTGTGTGTGCGTGTTTGCTCTACATCTTCTTTATCTGTTCATCTGTCAGTGGACATTTAGGTTGCTTCCATATTATGGCTATTGTAAATAATGCTGAAATGAACACAGGGGTACATATATCTTTTCGAATAAGTGTTTTCAGATATATACCCAGAAGTGGAATTGCTGGATCATACGGAATACCAACTTTTTAAACCTAAGTAAACTTTCTAGATAGTCTTTTCTACATATAAATATCAGCCTTGAGCATCTTCCCAAGAAAGTCCTTACATAACCGCTCTATACATGTGTTTACTGCCCAACTCCTAAAGAAAGCACAACTAAGACAATGCTATTCAAGACAGGCCGCCCAACAAACACAAGGTAAACACTCAAGTCTGTAGTCACTACTCCTGCCTATGCTAATAAACATTTGGGGAACGAATGAAGTGCCTAGAATGCTCTAGACGCTTTTCTAGGCACCTGGGATACATCAATGAGCTAAAAGGAAAAAGATTCCTGTCCTCCTGGAGTGGACCAGCAGGGAAAAGACACAACAGAAATGGGAATGGAGGTATTTAAACCAGGTATGAAACATCAAGGGGTAAGGGACGGAGAAAAGGGAGACTCATGGACTGAGGTCCTAGTGGGGTCAAATGATTTCTGGAGTTGGAGACTACATGGTTAAGAGTTAGAAATGTGGGATCCAGGAAACTGAGATGAGCAGACTGCCAGAAAGCTACATTCCTGAATTTGATGATTAATTGCTCATAAAAATGTCTTTAAAGAATTACTATTTAACATGTTCTTGTCATTATCAAGGGTGATTTTTAAATGGCCACAATATAAAACATTCCTGTTTCTTTTGGAATACATTGTGGTTAACTGTTTCTCATGTAGACATTTCTGCTGTAACACAATATGTATGTTGCTGGGAAAACCTCATGTTCTACCAAAAATGTTCACTAAAAATAAAAGGGCTTATATAAAATACAGAGTAAAGGGCAGATTACTCAAAACCTATGCAACTCTGAAACCGGATTACTATTTTTTTAAAAATCTATCATTATACCTCAAGAAATAAGACAGCCCAGGCAGGTACCCCATTCTGGCTGAAGGCTGCCTTAGGTAGTATTTAAAATCCAGGGCCGGCCCCGTGGCTTAGTGGTTAAGCGCGCGCGCTCTGCTGCTGGCAGCTCGGGCTCGGATCCCGGGCGCTCACCGACACACCACCTCTCCGGCCATGCTGAGGCCGCGTCCCACATACAGCAACTAGAAGGATGTGCAACTATGACATACAACTATCTACTGGGGCTTTGGGGGAAAAAATAAAATTTAAAATCCATAAAAACAACAGACCCTGGCTCAAAGGCACCAAAACAATGCAGATTAACACGGGGCTTTTGTGAAGGTGAGCACAGCAGGCAAGGCAACCCGCCAGAGTCCAAGAGTATAAGGTGGGGAGCACCTCTCTGAGGAGGGAACTCCGCGGTGCAGGTGCTCATTTTTTCATTTCATTTTAAATAGAGATGAAAGGACTCTGGCCGGTGCAACAGACAAATTGAAGGTTTAAATTCTTACCTACTTTTTCCTTTTCTGCTAAAACATAATCCTACATTATACCATATAATTATATATTATAATTCTACTCCCTCTATTCACACTCCTCTTCCGAGGAAAAGTTGCATATGAACCAACACAAATTGTACATTCCATTGACATCATTCCTCTATTTACCTATCACATACATAGCAAAACAAACTACTTATAAATATCCATATGTTGTCACAAGTTCTCACTGAATCTAGTGCTACAGTGAGAGTCTGGTGATGAAGTAGTATATAGTGAACATGTGTCGCTTCTCCGGCCATCTCTCATCTATTTCCCACCGAACACGTTGCTCCCTAATTTCATTGTGGGGAATTACCTTAGCCCTACCATGTGCAGTTTTAGGGGGAGCAATAAACCAGGACCCAGACAGAATGGTCAGTAGTTCCCCCTGACCAAAAACCAGAACTGCCCTCATTCCAGGCAGACTTCCACCCATTCTATGAGTCACCCTACTAATAAATTACTTTCTTGTGTGATGTGGACACGATGTTCTCCAGCTTGCATCCAAAAAAACTTCAATGAATATAATATGCTCACTTTTATTAGATCACAAAAACTATGTATTTTTCCTTTCAGTTGCTGAATTAAGGGTTCAAATCCAGCAATCAGCATTAGCCTAAATATTCTGGAACAATTTACCTCTTCCCACTCAGCTTGTTATGCATTTACCTTTTTAACAATCATTCTGTACATATGTATCTAGCAAGTGAGAGATAATTTTTGAAAGCAGACGAGATGTAACTAATTTTACAAGTAGGGGAGAAAAAAGAGAAAAAGAGCAAAGTAATTATATCATTTCCATTTTCCAAGAAATGGGCTTATCCCTTCTTTTTCTTTCAACATAGGTGTGTTTGTTTTTTGTATCATCTTCAGTATTTTACACAAATGTCCATCCGTGCTTGGCTTTCACCAACCCTCAGACCTGTGCCATCTTACAAAGTGGCTGTGTGACCCTGGCCTCTAAGCCTTTGTTCCCTCATCTGTACAACAGGGAAATAATGACTAGGTTGAGCAGGGACTTCTTTAAAGACTAGAAACAACAAGTTTAAAGCAAGCCCAGTACTGGAAAAGAGAAGGTGCTTTAAAAATGGTGGTTAGTTATCATCCATGGGCACAGCTCCTTCACTCCCTCATGTCTGTCTACTTGCACTCAAGTTCATAGTCCCCTTTGCAATCAGGCACTTTAGAAGATCCAAATCGTTCCCAATTGATTGGTCAGAATTCAATTCTACAGCCACCTCTGTTCCTCTTCAACTATATGTGCTGTATTTCACATCAAAATCTCAAGCCATAAAAGCATATCTTCCTTTTCCTCTTTTTTCGGATCTGCCTAAATTCTAGTCTGCCGTAAATAAGTGACAGGTGTGCTGGGATGCTGATCCTCTCAGCCCTCAAGGTAATGCACACATTTTCTACTTGTGCATTAACTTGAAAAAGACTGGGAAGCACCGGTCTAGATCTTGTGAGTCTCAAACTTAAATGTGTATTTAAATCACCTGGGAATCTTATCAAAACAAAAACTGTGATTCAGTAGATCTGGGGTGGAACCTGAGATTCTGCACTTCTAACCAGCTCACATGGGATGTCAATCTGTGGCCAACACTTGGAGGAGCAAGTGTCTAGAGCACATGTTTCACTATACTTAATGACCCTTTCCTTATGAAATCAAAAAAGATATGGTTAATTGGTCTCAAAGTTTCTAGCACTTCCCATTTTTTTGGCTTGAATAACTAAATAGCACTTTCTCTTGTTTCTTCTACCCTCGTAGAAAAAGAAATAACTCTTTATGTGCTAAAATTTTTCTTTTAAATATGCAGAATTTGAATAACTTTCTAATATACACTAAAAGGCAATCATTTCTAGGGGCTCGGAAAAAGATTAAACAAAATTTCAATAGAAACGGAAAAAATAAAAATTAACGTAGTCTGCAACTAAAAGTACACTATAATGTTATTAAAAATAAGAAATACATTTTCACAACTATTCCAAGGACACACAACTGAGAGGGCTGAAGCAGTCACTAAAACTCGGATCACTCAAACCCAAGTCTACCCATCAACAAAGCTCTTCCTATTATGGGTTGAACAGTATTCTCTCCAAAATTCCTATGTTGAAGTGCTAATCCCCAGTACCTCAGAATGTGACCTTAGTTGGAAAAAGGCTCACTGCAGATGTAATTAGTTACAATGAGGTGGGCCCTAATCCAATATGACTGGTGTCCTTATAAAAAGGAGAAGTTTGGACAGACATGGAGATAGGCACACAAGTAGAACGCCATGGGAAGACTGCAGTTATGTTAGTGCAAGTCAATAAACTACCAGAGGCCGGCCCCATGGCTTAGCGGTTAAGTGCGCGCGCTCCGCTACTGGCGGTCCGGGTTCAGAACCCGGGCGCACACCGACGCACCACTTCTCCGGCCATGCTGAGGCAGCATCCCACATACAGTAACTAGAAGGATGTGCAGCCATGACATACAACTATCTACTGGGGCTTTGGGGAGAAAAAGGGGAAAAAAAAGGAGGAGGATTGGCAATAGATGTTAGCTCAGGGCCGGTCTTCCTCAGCAAAAAGAGGAAGATCGGCATGGATGTTAGCTCAGGGCTGATCTTCCTCAGGAAAAAAAAAAAAAAAAAAGAAACTACCAGAAGCTAGGGGAGGCCTGGAACACACAGACCCTTTCCTAGTGCTTTCATGGGGTAGCATGGCTCTGCCAACACCTTGATCTGGATCTTCTAACCTTCAGAACTATGAGACAGTATATTCTATTGTTTAAGCCACTCAGTTTGTGGTACTTTGTTATGGCAGTCCTAGCAAACTCATACACTGCATCATTGTGCTCCCTCCCAAACAACAGTAAAGTCTAAAGATGACTGTGAAGATACGCAGTCACATCACAGAGAGTCTGGTGTGCCAGGTGAAGATTTTGGACTTGATCCTACTGGCAACAGGGATCCACTGAAAGGCTTTAAGCAGATTAGTATCAGGTTTATTAAGCACAAACGAACTTGTAACATATGTCAAACCACTTTCATTCAAGCTGGGGCCTAATAGTTCCTTTATGGCAGAATTCACGTTTTTTATTACACAAAAAATATTCTTGTAATCATAAGAAAAACTTGTGTCCCACCCCAAAATAAGAATGCCTCAAGAAGGCACCTTTATTTGCTTGTCATATCTACCTAAAATTCTTCTAAATATAAGAGACATGGATAAAACACTACAGATCAAATGGGCTTTTATTTTCCCCAAAAATGTATGTCCTGGAACACCAAATGCCAGAGTTTTGCTTTGCTTTATTTTAGAGAGCGAATGTCTTTCTGAGTGATTGCCATAAATAAGCTTTCAATTATTCAGAGAATCACAACTTTGAAACCAAATTCAGCCTCTTAATAGGTCAGAGACCAACCCCTCAGTGAAGAATCAGTAGCTAAATGTGAGGACATACCATTTGTTAACACGCTGGTGACTCCCTTCCCTCTTTAAATAGGAACTTGAATCAAAGGGAAATTATCCTTCAAGAAAACAGTTTCATGTTTTAACTTCACTTTTCTTTTTAAGCAAAAATTTCATTGAAGTATAACATACATATAGAAAAGTACAAAGCATGATAAATTCTCACAAAGTAAACAAACCCATGTAACCAACTGTCACCACAAAAGAGAACATGACCAGACTCCTGAGGGTCCTCTCACACTCTGTTCCAGACACCAGTGCCCATCAATGTAACTACTATCCTGACTTCAAAACACCCAAGACTAGTGTTGCCTGTTTTTTAACTTTATATTAAAAAAAATCATACACTATTATACTCTTTTGTGTCTGCTCAACGTTATGCTTAACAGTCTACTTTTAACTTCAATAGTTTTAAAATACATATATATATATATATTATATATATATATTCCATTTTGATTCAAACTAGATCCCCAGGTTTCATTTTGCTTAGTTTGGATTTTTTTCTAGCTTAAATTCCAGCATCAAAAGAAATTAATACCTCAATGTTCAAAATGTATAATCAATTCTAGTTTCTAGGTCCTTTTTCAGTTTAAGTCCCAAATTCCTAACAATAATGAAGAAAATTTGCAAATAAAAAGTGGAGATGTTTTATTTCACCTAAGATTTCATAAACCACAAACCTAAAAGTTCTTTGTCTTTTATATATAAAACTTATCTTCATAAAAAATTTCACACCTTGTTCATGAAAGTAGAAGGAACACAGATATAACAAACTTAAAAATCCTGAATCTTGATTTTTTTCCCCCTCGCATGTATGTGATGGAGATTTCTGTTACTCTAGGAATAACATCTACAGTAAAGAGGAGAGTCACACAAAATTATCAGTTAATATGACAGAATACAAGAAATGGAGAACCAGCTTAACAGGCACTTTTTAAAGAATATGTTTCCTTATCAAAATAGCTAGCAAAACTGATATGGCAAAACGAAAAAATATCTCCCAATAATTTGAATTTAATTTTTTGATTGTTTTACCTGATCAGGAATCAAGGAATCATATTACCTAACTGAAAACAGTGGATACACTGTTGGTGGGAATGTAAATTGGTACAGCCACTATGGAAAATAGTATGGAGGTTCCTCAAAAAGATAAAAATATAACTACCATATGATCCAGCAATTCCAGTTCTGGGTATATATCTGAAGGAAATGAAATCACTATCTTGAAGAGATATCTGCACCCTTATGTTCATTCCAATATTACTTACAATGGCCAAGACATGGAAATAATCTAAGTGTCCATCAATGGATGAATGAATAAAGAAAATGTGGAGACATATATATAATGGAATATTATTCAGCCATAAAAAAGGAAATCCTGCCATTTATGACAAGATGGATGTACCCTGAGGGCATTATGCTAAGTGAAAAAGTCAGACAGAGAAAGACAAATACTGTATGATCTCACTTATATGTGGAATCTAAAAAAAAACCAAAGTCAGAAACATAGAAGAGGGGCCAGCCCCACGGCTTAGCGGTTAAGTGCGCGTGCTCCACTGCTGGCGGCCCAGGTTCGGATCTCGGGCGCGCACTGACGCACCGCTTCTCCGGCCATGCTGAGGCTGCGTCCCACATACAGCAACTAGAAGGACGTGCAACTATGACATACAACTATCTACTGGGGCTTTGGGGGAAAATAAATAAATAAAATTTTAAAAAATAAAATAAAATAAAATGAAAAGCTTAAAAAAAAAAAAGAAACATAGAAGAGATCAGTGGTTGAGGGGAGGGGATGGTAATAGGTAAAGGTGGTCAAATGATACAAACTCCCAGTTATTAGATGAATATGCCCTGGGGATGAATGTACAGCATGAGGACTATAGTAACAATAATTACAATACTGAAAGTTGCTAAGAGAGTAGATTTTGATTTTTATTTTTATATATTTATTTATTTTTTTGGTGAGGAAGATTAGCCCTGAGCTAACATCCATGCCAATCCTCCTCTTTCTGATGAGGAAGACTGACCCTGATCTAACATTCGTGACCATCTTCCGCTACTTTATATGGGACGCCACCACAGCATGGCTTGACAAGTGGTGCATCCATGTGCGCCAGGGATCCGAACCTGCGAACCCCAGGCTGCCCAAGCGGAGCAGGCACACTCAACTGCTACGTCACTGGGCCGGCCCCAAGAGTAGATTTTTAAAGTTCTCACCACAAAAAAAAAAAAAACTAACTCTGTAAGCTGATGGATGTGTTAACTACCCTCATTGTGGTAATCATTTTGCAATATATACATATATAAAATCACTACACTGTACATCTTAAACAATGTTATATGTCAATTATATCTCAACAAAGCTAGAAGAAAAAAGAAAGAAAATAGTGGAAAGAAATTAATATGCTACACACAGCAAACTTTAGAAATCAGTATCCCACGCTAAAGAAGTCCATAAGGGAAATTTGGCTGCACACAGCTGTGTAATAAATCAATTTGCTACCATGACAGTCATCTCAAAAGTACAGTAACTGTTGAAAGACAAGAAAGAAGTTGGATTAGACACAGTGGCAATGTATAATAAAACCCCACAAGGTTTTTGTTTTGCTTTTGATTTTATAACAAGTCTCTTAAATCATTCACTGGGAAATAAATGATTTAAGATGGAGTTCCAGAAGCATTCTTCTAACTTTGACATCATTAATCAGTCAATAAATTTTTGAGAGGGTTTCAGAAATTTATTTATTTAACAAATGCTACAGAATACACACTATCTGTACACGATTGTCGCAAATGCCAGGAATCCAAGGATAAGCAGAAACAGACCTGCTGCCTTTATGGAGAACAGAGACAGATATTACTCCTAAAATAGTAACAGAAATAAAGAGAAAATTATTACTGTTATAAGAGCTACAAGATACATAATGCCATGATAGTATCTACTAAGAAAATCTGTGTAACCTGGGAAAGGAAAGGCAATGACACTGGAATGGGAGAGCTGAAGAAAGAATAAGAATTAAGTAAGTGTGCCTGTGTGTGTTTGGGGGCAGGGGTACACCAGCCTGAGGCAACAGCAAGTGTAAAGGTCCTGAGGTAGAAGATAACATGGACAGCATAAGTAACTAAAAGTCTATTATGCTGATCTCCTAAAGACAAAACAAAGATAACTCCAGAGATAAGGAGCAGGGGCAAAAAAGAGCTGATTGTGACCATGCAGGAGATTAAATCTTAGCTAGTGACAAATTCTAAATAACACTCAATTTCTCAATAAAATCTCATTCTTCTCAGACCAAATAATCTGAACATAGACCTACTCCCTATGATAAGGTAGTACAGTATATAATAGTCTGTTTTTATCCTCAAGGTTATCACTCACTGCTGGGCTTATTCTTAATCACATTTTGAAAGGTACCTATAATTTACACTTAATCTGAGTATTAAAATCAATTCAGAAAAGTAGAAAGCAAAAGAAAAAAAATTTTATCTGTGCTTTACATCCTAAAGAAACAAATGAGCATAAAAGATCTACCACCCAAAAACTAAAAATACACTGAAGAAATCCCTTACGACGTCCCATAGAATTCCTACCTAAACATTTAAGATACAAGGAAGCATAAAGAATTTCTGCAATCCATGAGGATAATGGCTTTTCATCGCTAACAAAAGATGTTACTATAGTACTTCGCACCAAGAAAGAAAAAGACCACAAAGGAAGACAAAGGAAACAAAGGAAAGGAAAAAACTCAAGTGCCACCTTGGGATCTAATCATAGTACTCTACTTCTGATTCTTCAGTTTAGGTAAACCTAAAGAATAGACAATATTTAACAAACTTCCATTGAGAAAGAAGCTATGTGGAGAAGGCAACCAGGTCACCTGGCTCTAAATGCATCCTCCAGGGCCGGCCCCGTGGCTTAGCGGTTAAATGCGCGCGCTCCGCTGCTGGCAGCCTGGGTTCGGATCCCGGGCGCGCACCAATGCACTGCTTCTCCGGCCATGCTGAGGCCACGTCCCACATACAGCAACTAGAAGGATGTGCAGTTATGACGTACAACTATCTATTGGGGCTTTGGGGGGAAAAATAAATAAATAAAATCTTTAAATGCATCCTCCAAAAAGAAAAGAATCCCCTGAGAAGGTGAAAGACAGTCTCCATAGCAAAGAGTCCAACATCCACTGGACCCAGCAGGGTGCAAACCCCAGGCCACAGCACTGTCACCCACCCAAGCACAAGGGGCGCCTCGCGTGGAGTAGTTATGCCCTGAATGCCACAGAAAACTTGCAAACCATTTTTGGTTTTCACAAATCCTTTATAGCAGATTTAGCTTCCAGAGAGGGCATATCTTTTTCACATTTCACAAAGGTCCTCAGATTTACTGAAACAATGCCTGCCTCCATAAACACACAGTTCTTCCCAACACATTTTAAGAACTTACTGTTTTGTAAATAAGTCCTTAGCAACCTCCCTCCACATATTCTTCCAAACATCAAGCAGGAAGGATTTCCTATCATCCTGCAGAAAGTGCACTATGAATGTATAACAGTTCCCAAACTAGTTTTCTCAAAACTGGTTTTTCTTAGGGAGATATTTAGCAGAAATAGGGTGCCACAGTCCCACAAATGGGAAAAACAGCAGGGTTTTGTCTTGTTTTTTTTAATGTTCAAGAGGTTTCCTTAACTGCAGGACTTCTCAGAGTCATTAATTATGAATCTCTCACAAGAGGGACAGTTTGTGCAGCATTTCCCACATGTATTTGACGACAAATATTTTGGGGACGTTTCCCCACTGACACAGGAGTAACGTCCCACTGAGAAAGGCTGGCATTCAACACTGCAAAAGGCAGCTGGCCTTTTGACAACGATCCAAATGATCACAATACTACATTGAATTGTTATGTGTCAAGAGAAAAGGATAACAAAGATCTTTCCTTATATTTAAGTTATGGTACTATAATCTATATCTAAAGGAGTTAACACATTCTGTTCCTTTCTGATGATCTAGAACTAAACAGGTCCATAGCAAGCAATTTGTGGTTACTCTACAATGAGATATTCTTCAGTGGCTAAGAAATTCTTACTATCCAATATCTAAGTCTGAATCAAAGATACTGACGGTATTGTAACCTACATGTTACTAAATCTCTACAGCAGAGCTCTAACTTCTCTAAAACTCCAACTTTGATAATTTTATATCATATAAATATCTTCTCAGTTAATCACCAACCAAGAAAGTGTAGTTGTGAATACAATTTTATCTGTATTCGTCCTAATACTGATTATCTTTTGAAATTCAAAACTAATTCCTAAACAGGGGGAAAATCAGGTACTTTACGTGAACTTCAGAACAATTACAATACTCCTCAGTAAAATGCCTGTACCAGGTTAACGACATAACATAATCTCTTTTATCTCCCTTTTCTGGAAAAACATCAAACTGGGAGCTTTTAATCTGTTAATTACATTTCATGTGAAATTCATGTCATTCCTCAGCACTGTAATCCAAACAAAATGATTTTAGCTAGTTTTACTGACTTCTATAAGCAAAGTATCTTACTATACACAATACATCAAATGAAAAAGGAAAGTTTTGTTGGTGTCCAACAGGTTCTGAATCACTTGCTCCCCCACATCTCACCTGAAAGCCAGGTCTGACTCTCTCTGAACAATGTTATAAAACTCAACACACTGAATGAACACAGCACATTTTCTGGAAAACAAAGCAGGTTAGTTGGCTTCATCTGTTATCATTGATTAGAAAGCCTGAAGCTCAATTCTTTGGAAAAAGAGGTTATCAGGAGAAATAAACCTTGGTCTGAAGGCCATTAAAAATACCTCTCTAGCTTCTGGTCACTCCTGTAGCAAACGTAAAATTTCCTGTTTCCAAGAATCTTAAGGTTTACTTGTCCCACCACGTATTCCATTCTGCAGGGTCACTACCTCCTAATTTGTGCTGAAGATAAAAAGCAAGGAGGAAGTCAGAAGATGAAAACTACTGAGTAGATGGTGAAGCGAGAGAACAAGCAGCGTGAGAAAACAAGGCGAGAACGCACAAACCAGGACAGAAGACCGAGATGAGGCAGACGTAAGCAAGAAGTGTGGAAATCCAACTGACCAGAAGTGGATCTACTTGAGTTTTTACCCAAAACTACTATCTACTCTTCTGGGTTCCACGCCTTTCTTAACATGTGAAGAGATATCTAAATGCTGATATCATTTCTCCACCACAAACACTGTAAAGATCCAAATGTAAGGCTCCTTACCTCCTGGTCTATAGACAACATCATCCTCAGTGATGTAGGATGTTATCTCACCAGTATCTGTCCTTTCATAACGAGATTTTTTTTTCGGTGGTTTCTTTTTGTTCTTCTTTGTGGACTCCTCTGTGGTGGCACTATTGTTGTCATTGTCCTCATCTTCACTGTGATCACTCTCAGCATAATTTTTGGCTCCTCCTTCCAAGGTACAGCTCCTGCGTGGCCTTGAATTCTCACTCTCTCTTGCTTTGTCTCTTTTATCTCTCTCTCGGTCCCGATCTCGGTCCCGGTCCTTCTCTTTGTCTTTGTCTTTGTCTTTGTCAGCTGTCATGATTCGCCACGTGCCTTCTTCTGTCCTCTCACGGCTAGGCCTCCGTGAAAGGTAGACAGTAAGCCTGGGCTTCAGTCTTCTGAATTTCTCACTCAATTCCAGGGAAAATCCAACCACTCCAACAACCCCAATGTTTCAAAAATACTAGGAGAGAGAAAAGAGAGAGGGAGACATTTATTTTACTTTAGCATTTTCTCATATCTCCTTCCTAAAAGAATGTTCTGTTAAATGAATCTCTTACTTACTCAGAAGCTTTAGCCCTAAAAACTTCTTACAGGCCATAGGAAAAAAGTTAGGACAAGTGATATAAAATTCAAATATACACAGTTTTTTACTTCAGCTAGCATATGGTTTGGGGTTTTCTAGCACACGAATAACAAAAAATGTCTTAACTCATAAGAATAAACTATACTTTCTGTACACCAAATGTTTTCTCCTTTTTAAGGAAAAAGTGTTTCCTAGTAGACAACATATAATGGGTACACTTATACAAAAGGAGCTTCATAATCCACAATATTAACTTAAAAGGGAAAAATCTGTAGTAAAAACTATTTCCACCTAAAAAAAAAAATTGGGATAGGCTTGGAAAACGTCTCAGGATGTCTCAGTGTACTGTCTTCTGAAGACGCTTTCTACCCACTTCTCCAAATTTCCAGAGTTCCTCTCAAGAATAAACATAACATTTGACTCAAAAGTGACAACCCCAAAGCAAGACACTTTTGTTTTCAATTACAATTTCTCACATCTTCTAAGTCTACTATTCTATTTATTTTCTAGGAAAAATTATTTCTCTAAAGATACATTATCTCTGCCTTAATAAAATATAACAGCTTCCAAAAACAACCTTCCATCTTCAGGGAATATTAGGTAGTTTTTACATTCTTTCAAATTTCCACTATTAATAGCTTCCCTAATAAACCCCTCCCTAGAACTAAACCCAAGAAGGAAAGTCTGAAGCTTTAAGAGTTTACAATGAGAAGAGGGAATCCTAAACTCCAACCCAACACAATCTCATAAAAATTTTATGGGGGGATCACAGCAAAATTTTATGTAAACAAAACACGACTGTTTTGTTTACAAATCAGTTTTGGAACAGTCATAATAACCAGTACTTTATCTTTTGCCATCTTCCCCAATATTTCATCTCATTTGTTCAACAACCTGCACCAAACATTACCTATGTGCCAGGTTCGGACTAAAGATACAATGAGGGAAAAACTGATGGTCCTTGCCCTCAATGCTCTAATGCAAAAAAAGTAGATAATTGATTAACGTGAGACCCATCTGTTTCTCATGTTACTAGGGCCAGATAGGAAATAACATATGTAAACAAACAAAAGATTGGTCCTCTTAACTTAGACAACAACAGACAAATCAGTTTGCAATTATATGCCTCAGACGCAGAAAAAATTCTCTTTGGTCATGCCAAAACCATAAAAATTAACATATACTCTCTCCAAAATTCTTCGGTCACACCTGACAGAAAAGACCTCTCCATAAGCACTTCAAATATCCTTAGGCATTAAGAAAAATAAAAAATGTTAACAACCCTCCGGAGATAGACCATTGAAGAAGCAATAATGCTGACAATCTATAAGCAAAGACAGCAAGATAAAAGCATGTAGCACAAACCTAGATTACTTTCTTCTACACAGGAAATATGCTTTCAGATAGGATTTCAATTTTCTAAACATATTTCAAGAAAACAAAAAATTATTCTAGGGTCTGCAAAAGTTCTGCCTAGATGAATCATCTGCTTAACAGACAGTAATAAACTCCCAAGTCCCAGCAGGCCACTAGTGTTAGCAATTGAAAATACACAGAGAGACCTATTACTTTGTACACCAGGCTTAAGTTTAGAGCATGAACAAGCCAATCATACAAGACAGAAAACTATCAGCTAACACAGTTGTTAAAACATTCCTCTTTGACAATGAAAACATGCCAAGGTCTACTGGGAGTCTAAAAAGAACAAAGAGCTTAGGCTGAAAATCTCTCAGATGCAGCTCAGGACAGACATACTTCTGATAAATTTAAGAAAAAGATCATTCTCTCTAGGGCTAACAAGATAACTGCTCCACAAAATTGTGTAAAAATATTATTTCAGTACTCAAAAAGGAAAAAATAAGAAGTCTAAATGGTACATTCAATAATACTCCCTACAAAATCATATACTGTGTTTCTACTACAAAGAAATCTTGAGTTATTTCTGCCAAGAGTGAGCAAGAAAGAAAAATTCGAGAAACAATAAAGAAGGCATCCACAAAATGAAATTGTGTGTGTGTGTGTGTATGTGTGTGTGTGTATCTAACTTTCAGATAACTAAGAACATTGACAATCCATTTATTTACATTTGGCTCTAAAATATAGCTCAGTGGGGATATATATTTTTTTCTCTGCATTTACCATACTAATCATAATTTTTCTGAGCCTCATTATACAGCGACCAACATACAACAATAACATGACATGTGAGGAAAGGAACCCAGAGAGGCACCACCAGATGGCACTGAGAAGGGTAGTTGTTACTTCTATTTGCTAGAAACGATCTACAGAGTAGACAATATAACAGCAGCATCTTTATAACAACCAGGGGTTTACAAAACAGGTCGCTGCCATGATCTCATTAGATCCTTTCTCTCAACAACTCAGTGAAGTGAACCAGACAAAAGTCACCGTCCCCTTTACAGACTATAGAAGGGATAAGAAGAGATAATCTGCACAAGGACACACAGCCAATGATTCTAAAGCAGTTCTTCCAAAGGTGAATCCCATCTGACCTGATTACAACCTGTTGCTCAGGTTATAATCTGTGCTGCCAGGATCACAAGCTCTTCATAGATGCCAACTTTTCCTACATATACCCACGCTGATAATGCACACAGATTTAGGAAACACACTCACTTTGCCCTCTCCCTCCCAAAAAGAAGATATTTTTCTCCAGTGAGACAAAAATATTGAGAGTATCTCGAGATGATCCACTGCTCAACACAGTTAAACAGAAACACAGTATAAGATACTTCAATTAACAAATAACAAAAGGAAGAAAATATAATTTGGAACACATTTCAGATTCACAACAATCTTCATCTATTCACTGAACAAATGTCTACTGAATGCCTACTGTGTGCTAGTTACTGCTCTAGGTGTGGGGAAACAGCAGAGAACCACATACAAACTTCCCTCTGCTCATGGCACTGATGTTCTAAGGAGTAGAGAAAGACCATAAACAAAAGGATAATATACATATAGTATATGAAAAGATCTTAAATGAGGAATGCAATGGAGACAGAGAATGTGAGAGGATTGCAATTTTAAGTGATGATCAGGGAAGCCCTCACTGAGGTGGTTTTGCCCCTGGGTACAAGTCTTACAGAGGAAGCCATGAGAACACACGAAGGGAGACCATTCCAACAGACGGAAAAGCAGGTGCAAACGTCCAGGCGCAGAAGTGAGCCAGGCACACTCAAGACATAGGAAGCCAGTGGGGCTGGAGGGGCATGAGGAAGAGGGAGAGGGGTTGGAGACGAGTTCAGGAAGGTGAGGGGGGGCCGGATCTTGCAGAGCCTTGTAGGCCAATGTAAGGACTTTGGACTTTATTCAAGTGCCACGAAGTTACATGAAGTGACTCGAATGACACTTCAGCCACACTGCAGGGATCCGCATAGCAGAGAAAGACATGATCTAACTTCTGTGTAAGATCACTCTGGCCATTGAGAAAAAACCTGAAGGGATACAGAGGCTGCAGTACGAAGACTGGTGAGGGAAGAGGCTTCTGCAATAAGCCAGGTAAGAGGTGAAGGTAGAGGGCCAGACAGGATGGTAGTCATAGAAATGCGGAGAAGTCCTACTGTCTATGTATTTTTAAGATAAGAATCAAACAGGATGTGCTGACAAACGGGGAGTTGAGGTGTGAGAGAAAGAAGTCAAGAACAACTCCAAGGGTTCCCAGCATGAGCAACCAGACAGAGGAAGCTGACATGATTTGAGTTTCGGGGGAAAGACAAGGAGCTCAGGTATGAACACGTGAAGTTTGAGAAGCCTATACAAACCACATAAAGATTTTAAGTAGGCAGAGGTCCAGGCTGGAGACAAAAATTTAGTTTTTAAAGCCATGAGATTGAGTGAGATCACCAAGGAAGTGAGTGTGAATAGTTTTTCTGATAAAAATTTTAAAACCCACAAAAACAGGTATTAATCATGCTTGAGTGGAGAGGATATTCAAAACAGACTTACAAATTATACATCTCCAAAAGCAGTACCCCTAGCACTCATTAAAAAAACGTATATTCCTCTCACCAGTTTCCAGATTTATCAGATTGCACTTCATCATTTTATCTTAACTGATAAAATTTGGTCAGATAGCTTAGTTTTGTTTTAATCTAATCAGGGTCACAGGCCTTCAACAGTCATTGACACAGAACTACTCTTCATTACTTCAGGTTACTTCAACCTCTACAAACATCCTTTGCCTCTTCAAAATGAAGCCAACAACCACCCCCTAACACCTCATACTACTTATCAGAATCGATTCAGATAAAGTACTAAAATTTCAGTTGTGCTCAGGGTCCAAACCTCATTTAAGAAAACCACTTCTTGTCTCTATTTAAGCAGTCCCATGAGGTTTGGCCCCACGACAGAACTGCAAGAATACAGGTCTGAGAAGCCAAGATCCAAGTTCTTGGCACTGCCATGTGGTGTCCTGCCTTGGGCAAATCACTCCACCTCTCTGAATCACTTGCAAAGCTGTAAAACAGGGACAATAACTAGCTACTTCACGGAGCTGTCGTGAGAATTAAGTTACTTAAGTATTTGTTGTCAGTGCAGTCAAGTCGATTCTGACTCCTAGTGACCCTGTGTACAGCAGAGCAGAACCCTGCGTACAGCAGAGCAGAACCCTGCTTGATCTTTTTGCGCTATCCTCTCATCTTCCAGCGCTATATCAGACAGTGCTCTGCTGCTATTCATAGGGTTTTCATGGCCAATTTTTTGGAAGTGGGTGGCCAGGTCCTTCTTCCTAGTCTGTCTCAGTCTGGAAGCTCCACTGAAACCTGTCCACCACGGGTATTTGAAATACCAGTGGCATAGCTTTCAGCATCACAGCAACACACAGCCGCCACAGTATGACAACTGACAGAAGGGTGGTGTAGTTCCCTGACCGGGAAACCAACTCAAGCAGTGAGAGCGCCGACTCGTAACCACTAGACGACCAGGTAATTAAGTATACCATATGTAAATGCACTTACAGATTGTGAAGTGCTTTATAAATGTAAACTATCAATAATACATACTTGGATCAGTCATGACTTATTATCTACTATAGTAGATAATACCCAATAGTATATTGTGCTATGCAAGATATAAATGTAACCAAACATCATCTCTACCCTCAAGAGCTTATTATCTACTTAGGGGAAAAATCCTATTGCACAATTAAGAACTAAATCATGTAAAATTGACTACAAATGAAGTAAAAATTCAAAAATATGTTCTCTTGGATCATATAAAACTCACCTACCCATGAAAACTTGTCCCTTCCTCCTGAGTTCCCAGTCTCTGAGTTCTAATTATCTTAGTTGCTTAAGCCACATTCTATAGGACACTTGAATCCCACACCAAATGCAGTTAGTGAAGTCCAATTAATTTTCCTCATTCAACCACAGCAAGAAATACTTATGTTTGTCAAATGCTCAACTACACACCAGGCATTTTGCTCAGCTCTACCAATCACATCTTGAAAATCTCCATAATTTATCCATTGCTCCAACTCAAAAATAAATTGCCTGTTTTAAGCCATCACCATCTTGCACACAGATCAATACAACTGCCTTCTAACTGGTCGCCATGACTATAAAATTTTGTTTTTGCCTTCCTTCCAATTCATCCTCCAATGTAGCCAGTTGGCATATCTGACACTCCACTACTTTTTTTCAAACAGCTTTATTGAAATATAATTCACACACCAGACAATTTACCATTTAAAGTACAATTCATTGCAACCACTATGGAAAAAAGTATGGAGGTTCCTCAAAAAATTAGAAATAGAACTACCATAAGATCCAGCAATTCCACTTCTGGGTATTTATCTGAAGAAAACAAAAACACTAATTGAAAGATACTATGCACCCCTATGTTCACGTCAACATTATTTACCAAGATACAGAAGCAACCTAAGTATCTATCAACAGATGAATGGATAAAGGAGAAGCGGGTGTGTGTGTGTGTGTGTGTGTAAAATGCATACAGTGGAATATTACTCAGCCACAAAAAAGAATGAAATCTTGCCATTTGTGACAATATGGATTGACCAAGAGGATCAAAATTAGCCCCTCTTCTAGATGGTCTCTCTCGGGGACTGGCACCCCTGCCCATTCTATTATGCAAGCTGGACACCTAAGCAGTACCTTTAGTGCCTCCTCTCTTTCATCCCACCATCAACAAATCCTGTCATTGGTATCTTATAAATCTCTCTCCAACGCATCTACTTCAGAACACCTCCAACACCACAACTTTAGTTAAAGCTACTAGTATGGCTTTTCTGGACAACTTCAATTGGCTTCTCTTCAAATCTACTCCTTTGAACCCCGACAATTTTCTTTCTACACTGCAGTCAAGGTGCTCCTTTCAAAAGGTTAAAGTGATTATGTCAATTCTCACTTTAAAATACTCAGTGACTTCCTACTTCTGTTAGTTAAAAACCCAAATCCTAAGCAGGACCTACAATGCCCTTCTCTTATTATCTGGCCTCATCTCACCCATTCTCCAGCACTCTGCACCCAACCACACTATCCTTCCTCAATTCCTTGAACACATCACACTCCCTCTACCTAGAGTGGAGTCCTTTGCTCAGGTTCTTCCTTCTGTATGTGATGCTCATCTCCTGTCCTGGCCTTGGTATCTCCTACTTTTTCTTCAGGTCACAGCTCAATAGCAACTTCCTCAAGATGTTCTTTCTTATCCAAAAGGATTAGGTTAAATCCCTTTGCAGCACTTTCCACAAATGTAATTACAAGCGTATTTGTGTGATTTGATTAACACGTGTCTCCACCTCCAAGCTAGAGGCTATGGGAGAGGTCCACCCTTGATTGGTTTTGCCCTCCGTTGTATTGTCAGATCCTAACTCACTGCCTGGCACAGAAGGATGAGTAATAAATTACTTCTTCCTGTCCTCCCTCTCACACATAAGCTGGATCGATCAAGAGGGCATTATGATGAGACTTTTATTTGGGAAAGAAAATAGTTCATTAACAAACAACTGAGGTGGTGCTGAGCTGGCTCATAAATAATGAACAGGAGGAGGAGCAAAAAGGACAAAACATTCCAGGTGAAGGAACTTAAGTCAAAAGAGTGTTCAATTAAATCGCTGACCTTGATGGTAACTACAGGTAAAATCCAGTAGGAAATAATCTTAAGTAGAGAGAGGGGAATACATAATGTAAGCCCCCAAAATAATAAAGCAGCTAACATTCACTGAGCACTTAACATGCATTAAGCACTTTACACGTGTTAATTCATTTAATCTTCACTATAACAAGAGTAACAATATAATTTATTGTCCAAACTGGGACACATCTGAGAGTAAAAAGATTAATAATTATTCAGGAAAAACATATGTAAACCAGGTCATATGATCATCCTAACGATAACTCTGTTCAGTAGGAACTACTGTTATGTACATTTTCCCAATGCAAAAGTAAGCACAGAGAGGCTGAGCAAGTAGACAGAAATCACACAGTATGTATTTTGGTAAACCAAAATCACACAGCTATATTAGACCTAGGATATGAACCCAAGCCACCAACTCCAGAGCCTATACTCTTAACCACAAGGCTGTACTGCCTAAAAGTACACGGTCTTGAAAGCCAAGTTATCCAATACAGTAGGCTAAGCAAACAGGGTGTCACTGTAGGCTCTTGAGATGAAAAGAGCATTTTGGGAACATTCATCTTGTCTGGCAGGACATATCAACATCAAGAGTCGTTAGTGCCATTCAAACAAGCTTGCTTTCAAATCCACTATCTCTGAAAGCCTAAATCAGAAACTAAAGCACCTCACAGATTTTTGCCTTTGCCATTTCCGCATTTCTTGTGTCTCAATAAATGCTTCGGCATTCTCCTTTAGGAGCAAAATGAGATGGTCCAAGTGTGGTAGACCTCAGTGAGCTACCCAGTAGCTGCTGGGCCCTGCTTCCAAGAGGAGCAGCTGCAGCCAACACACAGCAGAACACTGAAGAGGCATCTACGCTGAGAGACTTGCTCTCAAAAGGAAATCCATTTTCTCTTCCTGTACTGTTTCATATCAACATCCTGGGAAAGAAAATGTAATGACTTTTGCTCTGGAAAGGGAAATGTCACTCTAACACTTGTACTCACTGGATAAGAAATAAGGCATTCTCATAAACAGTAACCTGCTGCAGAGAATACCTCAAAATATGCCCGATTTATACAATGTTATAAACCAATGTTACTGCAATAATCAAAAAATTAAAAAAAAAATATGCCCGAGAATCAGTGACAAAGCTGCAAGATAATAGAAAAATATGGGATCAGCAGATCTGTGAACCCATGCAG
Organism: Ceratotherium simum simum; assembly: GCF_057802395.1. Taxonomy (NCBI): domain Eukaryota; kingdom Metazoa; phylum Chordata; class Mammalia; order Perissodactyla; family Rhinocerotidae; genus Ceratotherium; species Ceratotherium simum. The sequence goes on along the minus strand of NC_141921.1, from coordinate 44,443,682 downwards.
AGATAAGACTGTATTTTATCTGCAACTGACGTGGCACTAAGAGTAGTTCTTCCACGTAAAAATAAATGAGTTGTGAAGTTCTTCCACCTGACCAAATCCAACCACATACACAAATGGCTACACATGTCCCGCCAACAATTCTCTCCATTTGAGATCAATGAATATTTAAACTCAATAAATCCTGAGTTTATATACTCACTCCAGGAACACATGTCTTATTGAAAGAACCTAAATAACCAAGATAGGATGCACCAGTCAATTCAGAGAGCGGCCTCTGTGGTATCAAAGCAGGAGGCACAGAATGAATGCCCCTTAATCAGAATTGGGTGTAATGCTTACAGGAGCACTTCCTCAACTCCTTGAAAAGCTTTGGGAAAAAACTGAGAGAACTAAGATTGGTGGACTCTGACAATTATCTTATGTATTTTTGGAAGAAAATTAACAAAACACAGGGCCTGCAAAAGGTGGGGAAATTACCCAGAACAGCAAAACTCGAGGTTACAATTAACAAGTCAATTAAAATTAAATAACAAACAATACATAATCTTTTTATTTGAAGTAGGAATAAGGAATTCCCAAAGATGAATGCCCAAGGAGTTTTACAAAAATAAAAAATTCTCCTTTTCCTTAAAGAACACACAAACTCAATCATACAAGCAATTGCTTTCCTATACTGTTAAATATGAAGTTTTTGCGAATTACATACAGAATTTTTTACTTTGCACATTGCCTACAGTTGTGTCTTTTCTACTCAATAGGTTAAGGAGAATTCACTGCTCACTCTAAACCAAGTCTTCTCAACTATAGCGTGATTAACATTTTGCACCAGACCATGGGGGTGGGGGTGGGCGTGGGAGGCATGGGTGGAGCCTGTCCTGTGCATTATCCCTGGTCTCTACTCATGTAGATTCTAATAGCATAACCCACTGCTCCAATGAGGACAACGAAAAATGTCTCCAAATGTTGCCATTCATGCTCCGCAGAGCAAAGCTGCTCACAGTTGAGAACCACTGCTTTAAGCAAATAAAATTTGTCTATCAGAGACTTAAAGGGTTAAGCATCTGTGTTGCTTTATTCAAAATGTGTTGCTTTATTCAAAATTATGCTTGACTAATATGGAATCCATAAAGCTAACACCATTACAAACACTATAATGTGGCATGTTCTTTGTTCTATGAAATAAACTGAATTCAAAGCACTGCCTGAAATAGCAATTACACAGATGTGTGAAGCTAAATTAGGAAAACAGAAGTAAATATCCTGAAAATCTTGATGTTTCCTGGCAAGCCCTGAAGGTTGTGAGGAATAATATTATTCACTGGTGACCTACTCTGGTCATGGGGCCAAGTGGATGCTTCTGTTACCACACAACTAAAGAGAAAACCTGGTGTCCACAATGCCAAGTACAAGGGAAACCAAATGCCTATGAAACCAAGTCCCTGACATGAAAGTGGAAAGAATTCCTAAACTCACTTTCTCAAAGCATGGCCACAAACAGAAAACCAAGAGTAGAAAAGATAAATATAAAAATCAAGCAGATGGCTAAATAAAACATGGTATATCCATTCAATAGGACATGATTCAACAATAAGGGCCGGCCCGGTGGTGCAGGCGATTAAGTGCGTGCGCTCCACTGTGGTGACCCGGGGTTCGCCGGTTCGGATCCCAGGCGCGCACCGACGCACTGCTTGGCAAGCCATGCTGTGGCGACATCCCATATAAAGTGGAGGAAGATGGGCACAGATGTTAGCCCAGGGCCAGTCTTCCTCAGCAAAAAAAGAGGAGGATTGGCAGATGTTAGCACAGGGCTGATCTCCTCACAAAAAAAAAAAAAAATTAAAAAAAAATAAATAAAAAGAAATGAAATACTGATACATGTTACAACATGGATGAACTTGGAAAACACTATGCTACATAAAGAAAGCCAGTCACAAACGACTACATATGGTATGATCCCATTTATATTAAATGTCCAGAAAAGGCAAATCCATAGAGACAGACAGCAGATTAGTGGTTGCATGAAAAGGGGGAGGGGGAGTTTAATGGGGTCTCTTTTTAGGGTGATAAAAACATTCTAGAATTGATTGTGGTGATGGTTGCACATATCTGTGAATATACTGAAAGCCATTAAATTGTATACTTTACATGGGTAAATGATAAGATATTAATTTTATTTCCATAAAGTTATTAAAACACACACACACACAAACAGCAACATTACAAACTAATAAGAGAAAGCTCAAGCTTTGCTACAGCTAAAACAAAATGCATCTGGCTATAAAATTCACAAAAATGAGCTCTACCTCTGCAATTGAGAAAAACTATCTCTTAAAACTGTAAAAGCATAGTTCATTAAACACATAGAAGGAGAAGTTTTATTTCATGTAATGCTGAGAATGAAAAAGAACCTTCTTTGGAACACAGTAATCTTTATTTTTCAAAGATTTTATTTATTTTATTTTTTCCCCCCAAAGCCCCAGTAGATAGTTGTATGTCATAGCTGCACATCCTTCTAGTTGCTGTATGTGGGACTCGGCCTCAGGATGGACGGAGAAGTGGTGCCTCGATGTGCACCCGGGATCCGAACCCTGGCCACCAGCATCGCAGCGCGCGCACTTAACCACCAAGCCACAGGGCCGGCCCCACAGTAATCTTTAATATGCAGGAATACTTGCTCAGGCTTACTTCCCTCTGCACATGTTCCAAAGCAGATAAGTTGGACAGGGTTTCTTGCAGTTTGCGGAGCTCTAAGATTCAAAGTAATCTGCAACCACGGCACATAAGCTCTCAGCATTTGATGAAAGGAAATGACAGGGTGAATTTTATACTTAACATAATACAATTACATTTCACACATATACGAAAAACCAAAGCATTCATAACGCACTTCTAATCCATGGGTACAAATTATATCAAGGGAAAAACAGAACCAGAAAACTCATAGGAGCAGTTCTTCTAAAAACAATTAGAATCTGAGTCTTAGATGAAAAGGAAAAGTAGTTCTGACTAAAAGCAGAAGTCTAAACCAAAACTCAATTTGCCATTTTCTATGTCTGAGCTATTCTAAATTCTCCATAAGTTGACCAAATGTATCACCCCGCCCTCTTTGTTAACCTGATGTCATTCAAGGAGAAAAGTAGAAGAACCACTAGAACTACTCAATTCCAGATGCCATTAACTAGTGACTGACCAGGGAGGGTGAGGGTACGGGGCCTCCCAGGGCCTGGACCATGACACTTAAATGTTGTAGCTGTAACAACGATCATCAAATAAACATCAATATTCAGAGCAGAGTCCCTGCTGAGTCCTCCATTAATTTAGCAAATATCTACTGAGCACCTAAGTGCCAAGCAGTGCTTTATATATACATGTATATATGTATATGTATATGTATGTACAGATACATGTATGACGAGGATACACACCCTTTCCAACCTCAGAGAGCTTACAGCTTAGTAGGGGAGGGAGCAGACAATAAACCAGCAAGTAAATACATAGTATATTAGCTGGTGATAAGTGCTATGGAGAAAAATAAAGCTGAGCAAAGGGGATGGTGGGGTTGTTAATTTATTTACGATAATCACTGATAAGGGGTCATTTGACCTAAAGGAAGTAAGGGAGCAAGTTGTGTGGTTATCTAGGGGGAAAGCATTCCAGGCAGAGAGCACAGCACATAGAAAGGCCTGAGACAAAAGCCTGGCACATCCAAACAATAGCAAATGGCCAAGGTGGCTGAAGCAGTGAAGGCAAAGAAGAAAGTCAGAGATGGAGAGGGAGCTGGGGTGCACTGCTTGAAAGAAAAGAGCCACTGCAGGGTTTTGCATAGAGAAGTAACTCTGAGTTACGTTTTAACAGACTCCTTTTGGCTGCTGCAGGGTTAGGAAACTAATGATTCAGGCAAGGTAGGGAGTGGTAGTGCAGGCGCTAAGAAGTGGTCATATTATAAGTAGGTTCTGCAAGCAGAGCCATCAGAACCTGTTGTCAGATTGGATGTGGTGTGATACAAAGACTAGAGCGGAAGAAAAGGCCGAGACTTGGAAGAGTGGAGTTGTCATTTACTGGGTCGAGGAAGAGAAGAAAACTTGGAATTCTGTTTGGAATGAGTTAAGTTTGAGATGCCTAGTAGATATTCAGGCAGAGACACATGCATGGGTTGAGAGGTCAGAAAGCTCTGGGCTAGAGACATAAATCTAGAAATCCTCAACATACAAACAGCAATAACAACTATGAGACAGTATGGTACTGAAGCAAACTAACAGGAATGAAATATTCAAGGTAGCAAGAGAACACTTTGAAGCAAATAAGATATTACTGACAGGCCAAATAAGTTTGTGAGCTACCAGCAAAGTTGCAGTGATAGGATGGTAGAAGGACTGTATCAGGACCATGTTCTGAAAATCTCAAGATGAAAACAATACACTGGGGTTTTTTTTTTCCCTAGTGAGGAAGATCAACCCTGAGCTAACATCTGTTACCAATCCTCCTCTTTTTGCTGGGGAAGATTGGTCCTGAGCTAACATCTGTGCCAATCTTCCTCCATTTTTTACACGGGACGCCGCCCGAGTGTGGCTTGATGAGCGGTGTGTAGGTCCACACCCAGGATCCAAACTCGCAAACCCCAGGCCACTGAAGCAAAGCACATGCCGCAAACTTAACCACTACGCCACTGGGCTGGCCCCAACACTTTTATTCACAGAGAAGAGCTCTACATAAGTAACAGTTGCCTATAGACAAATTCCATATTAATGATGTTACTAAATGCTACATTTAATAAAATCCAGGCTGCTATAGCCTTGGCTGGTTCCCACTCTAGAGAGACACATAGGATAGGAACCAACAGGAACACCCTTCCCCAGCCTCCCATGCCCCTGCGCCCGCTGTTTAGAAGGGAAATACACCAGCTGTCCAAATAAAGGGGGCGGGGGGGACACAACTGTTTGCAAGATCTTCACCTTGCAAATTAATAAAAGAGAATTCTTGGATTTAAAAAATAGCTTTCTTAGGTAACATTTGTGTGTGTGTGTGTGTGTGTGTGTGAGGAAGACCAGCCCTGAGCTAACATACATGCTATCCTCCTCTTTTTGCTGAGGAAAACTGACCCTGGGCTAACATCTGTGCCCATCTTCCTCCACTTTATGTGGGCAGGGCTAACATCTGTGCCCATCTTCCTCCACTTTATGTGGGAGGCCGCCACAGCATGGCCTGACAAGCAGTGCATCGGTGCATGCCAGGGATCTGAACCCAGGCCGCCAGCAGCGGAGCGTGCGCACTTAACCACTACGCCATGGGGCTGGCCCCTCTTAAGTAACCTTTTTGAGGCCCTAAATTGAACACTGTAATGTCCTCATGAAAAGAGAAAAAAAGAAAACCTATAGTGACTAAGTATATGAATTCACTACAAAAGTTCAATTCCAGAAAATGAGATTTAATAGGGTCACTAGTGATATATAGTTGGTGTCATAATTTGAACCCGAAAGAATTGTTAAGTCAAATAGAGAAAAAAGGTGTATTATTTTTAAATACTTGATATGAAAAGGTTTATTAGCAGGACTCAAAATCTACGTGGATTATCAAGAAAATTATGATTACATTTTTCAATGAAAAAAACGGGAAAGTGGCTAGATTTAAAGAATAATCATACTCCGGAAGTATAATTTAATGAGATCAAATTACCAAATTCTGGCTAATGACAGGAAAGACGTTTCCAGCAACAGGAGAAAATACAGTATCCTTCTGTCATTTGCCACCTCCTCCTGTATGAACAAATTTTTTCATTAATGGGTATCTTCAAGAATTTGAAAATACGTTCATCAAAAAGTCTTCATCAGAAACTGCATGCAGTCATTTTACGCCTAGAACCTGATATGAAAATGTTTGGTTCACAGAAGCAAGCTCAAGTTTTCCATTATACGTTCTGAAGACACTTTATTGGATATTTTAGGCAAATTCAATGCTTATTATCTTCCCTCATGGTATTTCCTATCTTATAATATCAAGGAATATGTAATGAATTTTTCACAGAGTCCCATATAAACACTCCCCAAATACCTCCACTTTAACCAGTATGCTATACAAATAGCATCTTCTATGTATGTGGAACAGTGGGAAGCCCAAATTTCAGGTAATCCTGACAGAGCAAACATGTTCTAGAGTTGACTGTTTTAAATGCCTTGTACTGGGGCCGGCTCCGTGGCTTAGCGGTTAAGTGCGCGCGCTCTGATGCTGGCGGCCCGGGTTCGGATCCCGGGCGCGCCCCGAGGCACCACTTCTCCGTCCAACTCGAGGCCGAGTCCCACGTACAAAACTAGAAGGATGTGAACCTATGACATACAACTATCTACTGGGGCTTTGGGGGGGAAAAAAATGAATAAATAAAATCTTTAAAAAAAATAAAAAAATAAAATAAATGCCTTGTACTTATCAGCACCAAATGGCTGATAACATTAACATCCACAGAAGGAAGAATCATAAAAGAAGGGGAGGGGTCGCCGCCCAGTAAGAGACTCTAGATTTCCAAATAAGAATTCTTACATATAATTATTTAGCTGCTATCATTCATCAGCAATGAAGGCACCACTGCTAACTTCTTCTCAACACTAAAGTCTCTCTATGACCAGGAATGAGACCTAAGACCACCAAGAGCAGTCAAGTGATATATGACACACACAGCAAGAAGCTGAAAAGCACAACTGTCGAATCTGTGGGCACAGTAGTAAGCTAAACAGACAATTTCCATGTAGGAACTTGAAAATGAGGAAACTGTAAGCAGAAAGAAGGAAACTATGAAAGGAAGCAGGGGACAGCACAGACCCATAGAATGTCACCTAAAGTTCTCACTACAGGTATTAGCAGTAACCTCTCTGGTTATTCAGCTTCAGATACACCTGGCTTCCGGCCCCAATATGTTAACCCCACTGTACCTTCAGTTTTCAAAGAGTCCTCTAGCAAAATAAAAATAGCTCTTAAGAATGTGCCATCATCCTTCTTTTAGGTGTTTACCCAAAAAATCTTTAATACCATTTGCTCAGGGTAAAATATCAATTCTATGTACAAAAAAAATTAAATATACATAACCAGCAATAAGTAGAATAAACTCATATGGAGGGCAGAATGTTTTTTCATTTTCACCCTCTTGATAAGAGCAACAGCCATACATTCAAGAACAAAACAGTCCCTATTATTTTATAGGAGCTTAATTTGTTTACTATCACAAGCTTTAGAGGATGATATAATGGCCCCACATCACAGATAGTATAACCCAGTCCTTTTCAGCATGCAACATATTCTCCAGTAAAATACTCATTTACCTCTCGGACCAGGACCTGGGAATGAAAACAGAATGCCATCAAGTCTACGTCAGGGGTTTCGAATATAAATATGGCACCTCTCTAAACCAAGTGTCTGTCGAGATCTTGGAAAGAAGGTCATTACCAAGAAACTCAGTAATCTGTGAAACAAAGAGCTCCAAAAGATAAGTGCCATAATATGAAAAATTAAATTTCACATTTCTTTAAAGAATGGGGTGAGAAAGCTTAATGCTACAAATAGTTTATATTAAAACATACCCAAATTAAATCTACAGCATTACAATTTAAAATGCAAACTTTTACTAAATAATATGTGCAAAGTTGCAGCTTTTTCCATAGACCAATGGCCTAAGAGAAGCCTCATCTTGACATTTATAAATTTTTAACACAGCCCTGTAACTATCACTAGACTAAAAGAGAACCTTTTGATTTATACACATGAACATTATCATCAGAAGGAAAGTAATACAGGGAGGAAAAAAGAAAGCTATGTCTTCAGAACTTTTCCAATTAAGTTTTTTAAAATATGAAAAAGCAACTGAATAGCATCACACTTATGAACAATAATTGTGATAACAATGAGCAGGACTGAAGGAGGCACAGATTGCATTTCTTCCAAAAGCAAGTAAACCTGCTAACAAGACTTATATTGGTCATGTGTTGGCAGGCTTAATCAATACCACACAGGTATTCTTCTCTAAGCTTTCATCTCATATAGTGTAAGATAAAAAGACAGGAGAGCAACTGCCAGATTAAAGAAGGTCTGTATCCCAACTGGTCAAAGTCAAGTTCCCTTGACGAATTTCCTCAACTTTGTTGTCAAGGAAAAATTAAACATACAAGCAAAATACTCATTCCATACTCCACAACCACAAAAATATCAGAAGTTCAGTTTATTGCCCAATGTAAACGTACACTGAAGAGCTGTAGTCTCTAGTGACCTTTAAGAACACCTGGAAAATGCAAGCAAGGTAATATTCAACACGAGAGAACATAAATCTCAAAAGCAATTGACAAATGCAACCTGGAAGGCTGAAATGTAAATGGAGCACAGGGTTACAACAGCATTCTCAAAAGAAATCCTCTTTCTCACTTCAGAAAACAGAGGAATTTCTTCTCAAATGCTTTCAATGGAAAAACTGCCACTTCTGATTAAAGTTAATTTGATCAAATCTATGAGACCTGGGGGAAATGCACAGATCCCTTTCTTTACTCTCCTCCTTGCTTTATCTTGCAACTTGCAAACTGACTAACTATGACTAACTACCTAGAGACCTGTGTGCCATTTTCAGCAACTGGTAACTTACAGTTGTTGTTTTTATCCAGCTGGATCTGATGTGTGTTGCTTCTTCCCTATAGGTCTGTCACTTTTGATATTTTTTTAAACAAATGATATACGAACAGGTAAGAAGCATTTTTTAGAATATTACAGAATATTAGAATTGTGTAGAAAAGGCAGTAATAGTAAAAAAACAGCTCTTCTCACCAATGAAAACCCCACAGAGGTCCCCAATAGTAGAGAAGAGATTTTTAGTTATCCTGAGAGCCCCATTACCACATTCACAACTAAGCCAATCCTACTCTCCACCAGGATCAAAAACAGTAGGGTATGTGTTTGTTGGTGATACTATTAACCTTTCCGACAGATTTTAGACTTGGTAATCAACCAGATGGGAATCAAACACAGAGAACTGAAGATGATGTCAGGGCTTCTATCCCTAGTTTCGACAATCTGGGGGGAGAAAGGAGGATGATACATGTAACTGAATGGAGAAGAGACTTTAATTTTGAGAAGTATTGGGTTTCAGTGGCCTGTATTACACAGCCGTCCAGACTGCCGTATCCACTAGGCAGCTGGAAATACAACGTGATGCTCAGGAGTAGGAGCAAGACAAGGACATAGACTTGGGAGTCATCAGCATATAGGAGATGCTAAAATCTTTGGATAGACACAGACATAGACACCAAAAGCATTTTCCAAACTAAGTTTCTAAAAAAAAAAATCTGGAGGCCTTATGACAGGCAGCCCAAAACCAACAACCACAACAATAAAACTTTCTGTATAAAGTAAGTGTAGGACACATTACTTAACAATTGCTCTCAAAATTTATACTGTATATGATCATATGAAAGGGTCTAAGAAATCTGTAGGTAAGAAAACTGTTCAACAAGTTAGTTCTCAACAGATTCAAACACCCAGATCACACTGCCCAATGTAATTCATTTCCACATTACAAAACTTATAAATGATCAATGCCAACTCTCATTCTTCCTTAGAACAGTGTGTGAGTCAAGGACAAGAGAGTAACAGGAATGCTACAACTTAACTGCACTTAACTAATCTTATGAGTCTTGGTGGGAACCTGATTCCCCAAATACCTGCCACATTAACATGTGCCTTAACCATTACCCACGTTTTAGAAAAGTAAACCGAACTATTCAACTGGTCATTCTCTTCACATGTTAAGAGACCAACAACAACTCGAACTACAGAACCATACAAAAAATGATCCACTTCACAAAACTTTCTTAGAAGGCAAGCTGAAGGACTAAATAAAGCAAGTTAGGTATTTTTTACCCCAAAGAAAAGACAAGAAAAGACTGAAAAAAGAAAAGAATCTGCCAGTCAGAAACAAGGGAGAGGAATCAATTCCCTCAAGCGGGACATTAATTAAAATGCTAACAAACATACGGGGGATATCAGGAACTCAAGAAAAAAAGAGACTCTTGATGCCTGAAACCATCTTAGGGCGCCAAGGCAGCGGGAGTATCACTGGCCTCAGTGTGTCCTAGCCATACCCAGGCTCGCAGCCAGGGAAAAGGGCAGAACTCCCCTGTGGTCACCAGAGACAAACAACCAATCAAAGCGATGAGCACCACATAAGAGGCTGGAGATAATAGCAAGCAGGTGGGTATTACTGGTCACTATCTTGAACCACACAAATTTGGAGAAAAACATTTGGGAAAATACTGTCAATCTTTTTCTCCATTCCCAGTGCCCTCATTTATCCTAGACCTCAATTTTCACTCTCTCCATAAACACAAATGACACCTACCTTTTGTCTCAATTTTGAATATCCTCATTCAAGAACTTTCGATGAATGCGTGAAGTGGGTCAAAAGGTACAACCATCCAGTTATAAAATAAGTCATGGGATGTAACGTATAGCCTGGTGACTATAGTTAGGAATACTGTATTGCACATTTGAAAGTTGCTATAAGAGAGTAAATCTTAAAGGTTCTCATCACAAGAAAAAGAATTTGTAACTTTGTAGTCATGGATATTAACTAGACTTATTGTGGTGAACATTTTGCAATATATACAAATATCGAATCATTATGTTGTACACCTGAAACTAAGATAATGTTATACATGCCAACTATATCCCAATAAAAAAAAAAGAACTTCTGAGGATAGACTATATGAGGTCTACTTTCCTTCTTTAAGAAACTGCCCCTCCAGTCCTCACTATATAACCTTGTTCCCCCACAACCCTCCAATAAAAGCCTTCTACATGTATCCCCTATACTTGGGGTACTCTATTTCACCTTTGCTCACACTGTCTTTACTGCTAGCTCAATAAGCGTTTGTTGAATCAAGTGCCTACCATTCAAGTCCACTCCAAGCCCTACATTGTCTCAGAAGTAATTCTTGACGCCTCCAAACCTTGCCATACCATTCTTGCTCCTCTAATTAATTCCTTTTGCAATCATAGTCTGCATTTTACAGCTTAGCATTTTGACATGTATTACTAACGTAAAATACCTTATTATTCACTAACTCATGTATTTCATACATTGTCTCCTCTCATCCTTCCCTGTAAGGCTCTAACTGACAGAAAGACACATGGGTCCTTGCTAGCTTTATAACTATGCGCAAATCAGTTTCTCTGTCTAAGCTTTGGTTTCTTCATCTATAAAATTAAAATAATATAACATATCCCATGGAGTTGTTGTGAGGAATAAGTAAGATAATTCATGTAAAGTACTAATCTGTACAATGCCTAGCAGATAAAAGATGCTCAATATGTCAGTTAACACTGATGATGATGATAAAAAGACAATGTTCTACAAATCCTCAGAATGCCACACAGCACAGAGGAACTCAACAAACATTTTGCAGAAGAGAGTGTGTTAGAATACATCTAGCTGATCCTAGGAATGTTGTTTTAGTTTGCATTGTTAAATAGGAAAGAGTTGTCAGTTCTCAGAGAAGCTTGCCCTGACTCCTCAAACCCTCTAAGGGGCGCTCATAGCCCTCCGGGAACTTGTTTTCTCCATGCCAGCCCTACTCTGGCTGTATAAGCACGGTCTCCTGGTTTCTGCTTAGGTTCCAGAGAACAGCACTTGTTCCGAGTTTAACTTTGAAAGCAATCAAATATTGATGAAGGAACAAAGTCTATTTATTAATTAGACTTCATTTTTCACTATCCACTAACAAGCTTTCCTCTTCTAAGCAAAGAGCACAGAGCCTTTTTTGTTTTAATTTTTTGCTGAGGAAGATTCACCCTGAGCTAACATCTGTGGCCAATCTTCCTCTATTTTGTATACAGGTCCCCACCACAACATGGACACTGAAGCGGAACATGCCAAACTTAACCACTAGGCCACGGGGCCAGCCCCAAAGGGCACAGATTCGTAAGGTAGAACAATAAGGTTCTCATTAATGTTTTCCTTAAATACATTAAAACAGGCCACCTTCAGGTTTTTTGTTTTAAAAATTAAATTAGTGCCTTTATACTCCCCTTTTCATTCCAACTTTCTCCAAAAGAAAATAAAAATAAAAGCACGTGTCCACAAAACTATAACATGTCTGTACATGAGAATGCGCTCAGATGTTATTCACTGTATAGCCATGTGAATCACTTATGAACTTTAATCTAGATCTGTGCTGTCCAATATGGTAGCTACTAGCCGCATGTGGCTATTTAAATTACTTAGAATTAAATAAATTAAAAATTCAGTTCCTTAGTCACACTAGCCGCATCTCAAGTGCTCACCAGTTACATGTAGCTAATAGCTACCATACTGGACAGTACAGATACAGAACATTTCCAATATCACAGAAAGTTCTATTAGCACTGATCTAGATCTAAATATATCTAAATAAAAATAATAAGAATTCCATTTCATCAATAAGCCACTCCCTTTTAATCAACTTTAATAGCTTTAGGTACAAGAATAAGCGTACTTAAAGCCTGAGGCTTTATCCTTGACTCTCACCAAGACAAGAGATTACAATTCTTCTTAGAAAAGACAGAGTGAGCGAGTCCCATAGCAATGTAAGGCTTTATTCTTCCATTCTTTCAGCAACTTACACAACTTGACCCGAGGAAAAAAGAGCAAGAAAGCATTTCTCTCCACTATTTTCTCCACCTTTTATCCAACATAGTCACATCTGCCAAGTTTTAGAATCATAGCTTCTATCATCCTACAATGTCAGCACTCCTCCTTTGTAAATTCCCTTTTCCACACTAATCTCCTCTGACTCACTCAACATACTATGCCATCACTCTAAAATCAGGGCCTAGAGTCTCTGGCAGACAGGCTATATGTAATGACAGCCTGGATAAAAACATAAGTCTACCACTCTTGGAGGATTTTTCCAGGCGTATGCAATTGCTGTGTGGGTATGTGGGAGGCTGCACATTCTTCTTCACAATAAAAACAAACCCCCAATTTCTGCCAAGTTGATACCTTTGTATTTATAACACAAGATGAAACGCAGAATTCTGTTTTTCTACAAAACTACAGCTATTAGGAGCATATATTTTCAATCACTTATTTCTCAATAATGATTAAAATATCTCAAAGCATTCCCTGAGTACTTCGCTGTTTTATCTGCCATTTGTGTTATCACAGGCTGCTTATATATAGGAAGAGAGGCAAAGCAGGGAAGAACTCATGACTTTGGGGAGGGATATTTTAATCAAATTCCTCTCTAAAATTTGAATGATAAAAGCCTTTCCAAAATGCAATACTATGGAACTGGCTTTAAAACAATAATCAGGGGACACCAGTTTTCTGAGATGTATGGGAAGGTGGGTGTTACAACAAGGGTGCGTGACAAGGGATTTAATGTATTGGAAGAATGGCAGTCACGTGACACCACACCCTTTTCATAGAGACTTGGGGGAAAATGGGGAAGGCCAGATAAACTTGTTCAGTGACGGATCATTCTAGTTTTACGGCTATTTTGTCATTACAAGAACAAAGGAAAAACAAAAAACAAAAAAACCTTGAGCGTACGCATGAGTTGCATTTCTCTGGAGCACTTCCTTTTACCCTGTAAGTCCCAGGTACCAACAATCTCTGAGGGGAAAGGTCAGCCATCTGCCATGAGAGGAGGCCAAAATGTAAGGAACTATTCCTTCTCGTTGAAAGAGCTTCTGAATCTGAAAAAGCAAGCAAAAGGAGGGTGGCAGTCTGTAAAGCAAATTCTCCCCAGGGAATTCTGGCCTGAATGCAAAGGTTTCCATAGAAAACGTTTCCAGAAGGACTCTGACAACAGAAAGGAGCAATTCAAGAACAAGGACATAAAGTCATATGGATGGGGGAACAGGCAGGAGTGAGGAGGATGGAGGAGTCTGAAAAAAAATCTTAGATCTTGAGGCATGAGAATCAGAATTGCAGACTTCAAGGTAAAAAGGAAAGAGAGACTACGAAATATAATGTCCATGCTTAAATAGGTCCTTGGGAGAAAGCAGTAAGCCAGGATAAAAGGAAAAGAAGGAATTACACCACTTTAGTTCCCCACTAGGGTGTGAAAATCCTTACCAATTTACAAGTGAGAAAATAACAAACACTCTTTCAACGTTCACATCCAGCTCAGATTAGGAATTACAAACACTATAACCCAGGAAAAGGACACAGGTAAATAAAAGAAGAGGAGGAAAATGCAGCCACTAATTGGGTCAATTCTGCAGGAAAACATGTCAAGAAAACATAACCAAGTATCTTCTGCAAATGGTAAACACAGGTCAAAATTTCCAATAGCTCAACCACCTGAGTGGAGGGCCAGAGAAAGGAAGTAGGAAAGCATTTTGAGAATGGAAATGTGAAAATTCATCATAAAATAATTATAAGTGCCAAGAGACAGAAACACTAAAAATGGGGAGGGCAGGTGCCTATTAACAAATTCCTGGGCTTTTAAAACCATTTGTCTTGTCTAACTTACAAAAAAGCTAACAGAAACCATCCAGAAAGAAAAGCAATGGTGGGCAGGAGAGGAGCAGTAACAAGAGATGCACAACCACCAATAAACTACACTCCTATCAAACAGCTCTTATAACAGTGCAAGCACTTCCAAACCAAACCAGATGTAAACTTTATATAAAAGGAACAAATTATAAGGATCTCATAGATCACTGTTCATATTTTAAATTTTTCATAGTAACCAGGGAGTCTTTTTCTTAATATTTTTGTCAGGTGCTTTGAAAATGAGGTTTTGGAAGCCACATCTTACCTATCTTAAAAGGTAAGATAACTATTCTTTAGTTTAGCTAAGCTTTAATTTCTATAGCAAATATTTGACTTTAGAACATCTAACACTGTGGCAAAGTGCAAATATTTGCTTAGCTTAATCATTCTCTATATATTATTCTATTTCCCCTGTAAATATGAAATGTGAGATGAAACCTAAAATCATTAAAGCCTAAAATCATTAAAGCCTCAATTCAGCAGCAGATTAAAATGTGCTATTAAACAAAATTTGAGATTGGGTAGCATTTTAAGTTCTGCATCACAGGCCTTCTCTTAAATCAAAAAAGTAAAATAGAATTTATCTATACTATAGACCAGCACAGACAGAAACTTCCTGAAATAGATACTCATATAAACACCACAGATATTCACAGATCCCATGTAGAAATAAAGAAATATAGTCCGTATTGGAATTTTAAGGGTAGCATTAAGGAAGTAGAACAGGAATGGAAGGAGAAACTAAAACTGATTATTTTACATCCTAATATTCTTATTGAGAGATTTGGGCAAATATGGTAACTCAACTTGGTTCTAGATTTGAGAAGTAGGCACTTAAGTACAATAAATTCCACACCAAAAATATTTTCGTGTACTGTACTCTACTCTCATTTCAGCATAATCATGCCAAGAGCCCTAATGAGACTTGGAACTTATTTTGATCACAAGTGTTGTTTACTCTGAATCCTAGCCTATTTTGGCTGAGTGACAACCATTTCTGCCTTCCTCACCCCCAGGCTGTCCCTTGTACTACAGCTCTGCCATGTCATGAGATTAAGTCTATTTATTCATGTGTGAAATGGGGACTTGTTCTTTTCCTTATACTGTAGGCTGTCTATAACAAAGCCAGGCTCTATATTCTTCATAATTTCATGACTAATAATTACAAGTAGATCACATCTCACTTCCTTTATAACATTTATGGAATATGATACAATAAGTTCTTCACATTTCAACAGAAATCTTGCTATCAAAAGCAGAGCCCTTGAACTTGCTTCCTAAGCTACACAACCAGTTTCTGTTCTGAGGCACTATGAAAATTTTATGTGGTTTTTGGGGGTTTTTTGTTTAAGAGAAACTTTCCTGTGTGCATTTTTGTTGTCATACTGACTTTAATAATCTGTCCAATTGAGTATGACTCCCCATAAACTTTCTCAAAATGATTGTGACTGTGTCTTGTTTTATGAGTCTATTTCCTGGTTTCTTTGAGGTCAAAATGTTCACTATGTATTGACAATAAGCCTTCCCATGTACAGATGATGAAATTTAATGTTATCTAGAAAACAAAGATAACAATATACTAACACTAATGCCTCTATATCCAGGAATGTGAAGCATGATTGAGAAAAATAATTTGGCCTAGATAGAGATAAGTAATGATGTATATTTCACAGGCACGCCAACCTCAATCAGGTTTTTTAAACCAAGCCTCTACTAGTAATGACAAGTGATTCTTTCACGTGCCTTAAGTCAATCCAAAGAGCAATTGAGAATCTGAGTTTCAGAAAGATAGATTGAAAAGTGGCAAATCGGGCCGGCCCCGTGGCTTAGCGGTTGGGTGCGCGCGCTCCGCTACTGGCAGTCCGGGTTCGGATCCCAGGCGCGCACCGACGCACCGCTTCTCCGGCCATGCTGAGGCCGCATCCCACATACAGCAACTAGAAGGATGTGCAACTATGACATACAACTATCTACTGGGGCTTTGGGGAAAAAAATAAATAAATAAAATAAAATAAAATAAAGTAGCAAATAAAACTACTTGATGCTATGATTTGGTAGAATGAGCACTGGTGAAGCCCAAAGACACTAATCAGAAATTAGGGTCTATAATTTACCAACTCTGTGCCTTACTTTCTTCCCTGTAAAAAAAAAAAAAGATGAATGGGACTCTAAAATTCTAAATGATTTACCAAACTTCAATTGAATAACTTCGTAAACCAAATGTAACGAATGTCACAAATTATCAATATTTTAGGTGCCAAATGCCTGTAGGATTAAGAACACCAAAGCTTTAACATTCAAGTAGGAGATGACGGGGCCCACTGAAGCCAAGTAGCATCCTCCCACCCCAGCCATTTCCCAGCCATTCTACAACTCAATGACACCATATGTAGCTCTCTGCCCCTTGTTTTTCCTTTTCAACCCCCCCTCCAGGCTTGTTCTTCACTTTTTCCCAAATTCTCTGCTTGAGAGTGGTCCGAAAGGGCACTACTTAGATCTAATGATCCTCCTAAGGACTAGAGAAATTAAATTGCTGAATCCTCCTAAATGGAAAAAAAGGAAAAAAACCTTTCCACAAACCTCCTCAGTGACATATAAACTCTACAAGCTGTCTGCTGTAGATTGCCTCAGGGAAAATCAGGCCCCAGAGTTACTGATGCTGCTTTTGACAGAATTACCAAAAAAAGTATAAAACAGGAAATATTCATTAATGGCAGAAAATAAAAACAAAATGTATTTGCCTATCTGACTTTGTTTTAAAAAAAAAATATCACAACTACAACTCCAACAGAGCTATCAAACCTAACTTAATTTGAAAACAAACTTGAGTTTACTCCATAAGCCTTCCTTCAAAGCTAGGTTAACAATACTAGTCAATGGGGGCTGGCCTCGTGGTGTATCGTTAAGAGTGCGCACTCCGCTGCTGGCGGCCTGGGTTCAGATCCCGGGTGCGCACCGGCAAGCTGCTTGTCAGGCCATGCTGTGGCGGCGTCCCATATAAAGTGGAGGAAGATCGGCATGGATGTTAGCTCAAGGCCAGTCTTTCCTCAGCAAAAAGAGGAGGATTGGCATGGTTAGCTCAGGGCTGATCTTCCGCGCGCGCGCCCAGACACACACTAAATAAATAAATAAATATTAAAAAAAAAAAACACAATACTATTCAACAGGTTTAAAAATGCTAGTTTTTTTAGTTTTTTACCATTGGCCTTAGAGGATCTCAGTAATAAAAGAAAAGATACTAAATAAAATTTCCATTTAGAGGCATGCTGAAGGACAATCTAAATTTTTCACGGTTCAGAGTGCCAAAAACTTTCATTTTACAGCATGTTTCAGCAATCAAATACGTCTTCCATGAATTAATCTACCAGACAGTATATTAGGCATATTAAAACTTCATCCTCTTTAATTACAGACAAGTTTACTAGAAAAGCCAGTGTCATTAAACAAGGAATCACTTCTCATTTAAACAAATGTCCTGGGCGTAAATAAAAAGCCCTTCCATTCACTCACATGATGGAATTAATGCTACAATGCATAAGGTTATGAAAGCTTTTGTCAAATTGTTATATTAGCACAAAGTGTTGGACTTATAAAAAAAAACCCCAACGTATTTCAACAGGGATTAAAAAAACAAACACAAATGATGAATTAAACAACAATCAAGTTGAAAAGTACTTGGTTAAATAATCATTGTGGCTCCTACTGAAGACAATCAAGATGAAGCACAATTTTCTGTCCTCTGGTCCCCCCTTCCCATTATGACAAGGTCTATACATCACTGCTATCTTGCCTCCTTCAATGGCCGCAAACACAGAAGACTAGCAGGTGACCTTCAGAAGCTAAATGCCAAAGCTGGATTAGAAAAACCCCTTTACTAGTCCCGCTAACCTCCTGAGTACCAGTACATACTCCATAGGCGTCTTCAATTTAAGCAGTTTTCAACTAACTAATCCTCTTCAGATCCCAATTGATAACTATAAAGTTACCTTATTAGCTTCTTAGTAAATTTTTATCTATTGTTTCTATCACTCTGAAAACAAGAATAAATTTTCCATCAATTTTTTTTAAATGAATATTATAGAAGTTACAAGAAATTGAAGTTAATTAATTATAATAGTACCTGAATACCACATGTTCAATATAAAAGATTTGATTTTAATCTTAGAAGAGAAGGCATCAGAGGATGAAAAGGAGAAAAACCTATATGATCAAACCAGGCCATATACTAACGGTAAAAAAAAAAGAAAAGTTTCTTTGTTTTCAGATTTGACACAATTCACATGAATTAATGTAATAGTTTGTAATCTGTTCTCAGTTAAATTCATCCACCAAGAACCTGGAAATGGTTTATTTATCAAAAGAACATTAATTTCAACAAGTAAAATTAACCCTAACACTGTCACTAGACCAAGCTTTTGGTTCCTTGTGTTTTAGTATTCAATGCTGGAATTGATTTTTTTTTTTTTTTTTAAAGCAGATACTGAACACACACTCTCTCCCTGGCCCCTTTATTTTAAAACTCAACTTCTGGGAGACCAAATTGAGGATCTCCTGAAAAATTGAAATCAGATTAAATTTTTCATTTTAAAGATATATTATTGGAAAAAGTGCAGTGAAATTATCTTCCCTCTCAGAACAATTCTTTAATACAAAGAAGAATTGGATATATTTAGATATGACCAAAACTAACCTTCTAAAGATCCACTCTAAGGTCATTTACTCATATTAACCACATTCAAAGAATAAGCTTCCTCTCCCTCCCTCTCTACCTCTGCACATTCTATCACATTTGGTCTACAGAAATCTCTCTCCCAGCAGTCTACTTTTGCTGTCTTTCTCATCTATTCCAACAAGTCTGGAGGCTGTGATGTAGTGGAGATAACATCAGGCATGGAAATCAAACTAGGTATTGAGTGGCAGTGAGTAAGGCAACTTGACCTCTCAGCTATTTCCTCCTTTGTTAAATAGGAATTACGGTCCTACCTCAAGAGATTATGCTGAGGATTAAGTTTAGAGTATTCTAGTGTTACGCTAACGAAAGATAATATTATCAGACTTGTAAACCAAGGACTGTATCTCTATCTTTATAGCTCATCACAGAACTACCACACACTAGACTTTTTGCAAATGACCATTACAAACAGATTCTAACATTAATGCACTGGATGCATAAAGGAAACTCAATTTGTTAAAAAGTAAAAACTTCAGCCAAATTCCTCCTCCTTTCCCCGTCTACCAAATACCAACCAACTCTTTCACTGATCAACTGGGTTGTCTTGGTATATGGTCTGATCACAATCTGGTTCCCCTTACACCACCAGTGCACTAAATTAGGTTAAACAGCATTGTTCTGCTGCTTTACTGGTTCCAAAAAAAGAGAAAACGTTATTGCCAGTTTCTTTGATCTCTTTGTCCTGTAAACTATCAACATACGTTAATCTACAAGGATAAGATTCTTTGAGTTTCAGAGGTAAGAAATCTAATAATTTGCTAGTAGATGGTAAATGTAATTGCCAACTTAAATCCAATTTGAAGAAAGCTACCTCAATATTTATGATGCTGTGTGACCTGATCAGCATTTATGGAGGCGATGCCATTAACTCCATGTCTCACTAAAACCTTACATTTCAAGCTTGAATTTTATGAGGGCTAATTTGATCCTCCCAGAAAGGAACTTTTAAGTACACATTTCCTGATTCAATAGTTTACCCACTACACTTAGAAAGGCTTTCTAAAAAGTACTTTATGTTTGCTAAGTACATGGAAATTTTATTTTATTTTTATTTTTTATTTTTATTTTTTTTATTTTTTGTATCCAAAATGTGTTTAGTGGGATGGTTTCCCACTCATCTTGACTCAGGGTGCTTTTAGTGCTGCTTCCGTCTGAAGGAGCATCCTTCTGTAAGCCTTGCTTTTCCTCCTGTAGGCTGGCAGAGAACAGTGGAGCAGCCAACACACAAAACTACTGTTTGTGCATGGCTAAAAACGGTGGTGATTTTATAGCATCCTGGGCATTTCACATCCATGAAGTAGGAATTGGGGCTCTGCAGCAAGCGCTTCTTCTTGTGTTTCCTCTTCTCCTCTTCCGGAGAGGGATGAAGGAGATCCTTTGAGAGAGGCATGTTCTCGTGGGGAGGTCGTCACCGCCGGAAAGGATACATGGAAATTTTAAATCAAAGTTTTGATAACAAATATTCTTACTCCTTACTTTGAAAGCTAAAACCATATTTCCAAGTATCAAGCAATAAAATACTAACTAATGATTCTACAGAATCAACAACAAAAAAGTTATTGGTTAAATTAAAGTGAATTAAATAATGGACATTGACTTCTTTTCATTAGTACAGTACTGTTTACAATTTATATCAATGTTCAAAAATGAACCTGCTTTAACAGTGCCAGATGAAACTAAATAACTTCAGATTGCTTCAGTCTATCTCTGGCATTCCAGGTGGTACAACTTATACACCAAAGAAAAGAGCTGACAAGTAAAATCCTACTAGCTGAAGAAGTTAAAAAATAAAAACTCCACAACTATGTGTGGTATAGGGGAAAACATCAGAAGTTCCATTTTGGCATGTTAAGTTTTAGATGCTTGTTAGACATCCAAATGGAGATGTGAAGAAGGTAGCCAAGCACGTCTGCACTAGAAATAAAATTTTTAGTTATAGTCATTTAAGTAATTTTTAAAGCCATGAGTCCTAGTGCACAGCGTAGAAATTCAACAAATATTTATCAGACATGTGTTATGTGCCAGTTACTGTTCTACGTGCTGGGTATACATCAGTTAAAAATCCCCGCCCTTCAGGACTTTACATTCTAGTGGGAGGAACAAGACAGTAAGTCATGAAAATAAATACACAGATAGTATGTGAGAAGACAATACACTAAGGGAAAAACAGAGCAGGGTAAGGGGAACTAGAGTACAGACCAAGGGTCAAGGTAAACCTCACTGAGACTTGAAAGTGAGGCCACACAGATATCAGGGGAAATATATTCCAGGCAGAGGGAACAGTCAGTCCAGAGGATTTAGTAATCTTCACAAGAACAGCTTCCCTGAATGATGGGTGATGGATTTAAGAGAGGAGAGGAGAAGTGGAGATCTTAAGTACAGAAAACTCTTCTTGAGATGTTTTGCTGCAAAGGGGTGCCAAGAAATAAGCAATAGCTGGCAGGGGAAGTAGGGTCAAAAAAAGGGGGTTTTGGTTTTCTGTTTGTTTTAAGATGGGAGAAAAGCAGCACGTTGGTATGCTGTTGGGAATGATCCAGTAGAGTCTGAAACATTAATGATATGAGAGAGAAAATTACTATATGAGAGAGCAGCAGGTGGCACCTCGGGGTGGCAGGATGGGCTGCACTGGCCTTAGAGAGCCAAGAACAGCTGCTCTATCTACACACAGCCAGGAGGGCGGAGTCTGAGCTGCAAGGTAAGTCAATGCGGTTGGTGGTGGGAGTCTGCGGAAGTTCTCTTCTGACTGCTTTGATTTTTCTCACTGAAGCAGGAAGCCCAGCATGAAGACGGGGAGGAAGTGTAAAAGGAGAAGTATGAAAGAGTCATCTAGGAAACGAGGCAAGTGAATGGACTAGGAAAATCAAGTATGATTGCCTAGCAGCCTTAAGGGCCCACTTGAATTTTATGAACTAACTGGGAATCAACACTAAGAAATTCCCCTAATCTGAGACCCATAAAGGCTGGCTGCCTTTCAATTAACAAATGAAAAATTCTTTAACACAAACTGCTGAAAATGGCAAATATCTAACATATTTTGAGTACACCAAAGGTGAAAACAATGCTCTGGGAAAGTTGTAATTTCTCCAGATAATATGCTGAAAGAGACTACATCCCATTTTCACACCATATTCATAATTGCTTTATCATACCTTGAAGGGAGTCATCAGTCACTGAAGGATTTAATAACCCTGGGCTGAAGTCAGACCACTATAAACAAAAGCTGGGTTTGAATGCCTTAAGCCAATTATATATTAATTTTTATTTATTTATTTATTTTTCCCCCCAAAGCCCCAGTAGATAGTTGTATGTCATAGCTGCACATCCCTCCAGTTGCTGCATGTGGGACATGGCCTCAGCATGGCCAGAGAAGCGGTGCGTCGGTGCGCGCCCGGGATCCGAACCCGGGCCACCAGCAGCCGAGCGCGCGCACTCAACCGCCAAGCCACAGCGCCGACCCCCAATTATATATTATAATAGTAAAGCATATAGTTAAGGTATATTCTTACTCATGGAGGTACAAATTTATACATAAAAGGGATCTAGGAGCATTCAATTAATCACCAGAAACTGCCATATAAAAATCTATTCCTAATTATATTGTGGTGATGCCTACACAGCTCTGTAAACATACTAAAAACCACTGATCAGTACATTTTTTTAATGGGTGAATTGTCTGTTACGGGAATTTTATTTCAATAAAGTTTTTTTTTTAATCTATTCCAGCTTTTACTCTCAAATAAATGTTTTTTATCACTAGAAAGTAAAAATTTGATGTTTTGGGATTTTTTTAGTTTCTTTCTTAAAATTTAATGGGAAATGGAGCAAATACAGTATGTTCTGATGGATCATAAACATTAACTTTGCAGGGATCCAGAATTCTCTCAAAATAAGGGCAGAGTTTGAGTTGGATTTTTTAACTACTTAAAATTTGTAGCTTCTAACACTCTTGTTTCACCCCTTCGATCAAGACATACTCAAAATCACCTTGACTAAAATGAGTATCAATCTTTTGACTGTGAATAACTCCAAATAACTCCTACATTCTGGACACTCATCAGTGAGACTAAAATGGCACACCAATACCTGAACCAAAATAAAAGGATAAAATGTCATAAGTACTAATTCAGGAATATCACATTTCTTAGAGTATGATACTTCACAGAAATTTTACACTTCACATCTAACCACCATGCCAAAGAATTCATAAATTCTATTTTTCTTCCTGAGACAGGAAAGATAAATTCAACAATTTCACCACTTGACGTTTCAGATACCATGTCGAAATGTAAAAACTGAGAGATTTCTCCACTTTGAAAATAATATCCCTACAAAGACTAAAAATAAAGGTGATGTTCTCCTAAGTGAAAGAATTAGAAAACTGAACTGACAATATTAAGGTGTTCATGGAAGGAACAACAGATGTAAAAGTCAGAAAACACAGCTACTAAGAGGCTTAGCCACTTCCAAAATGGAAACTGTGAATGTGGGCAACTCCATTAGCTTCTCTAGACTTGGCTCTCTAATTTTGTAACCTGAAAAGCCAGCATCGGCTTTGCCTCTTGCAAAAGGTAGCTGTGAGGACCAAACCAGAATTCAGGGAAGGCTGTTCAGTAGGTGTAAAGCCTTCCGCAAATTGAAGCATAATCCCCATTTCACTCTCAAAAAGCTCCGTCTCTGTAATAAGCTACTGATCACCTTCTACTCCGCATGTATGAAATTTACTCTCTGTGTTAGTCTTGCTCAGGCTGCTATAATAGAATACCATAGACTGAGTGGCTTAAACAGCAGGAATTTATTTCCCACAGTTCTGGGGGCTGGAAAGTCCAAAATCAAGGTTCCAGCCAATCCAGTTCGCTGCCTTCTCACTGTGTCCTCACATGACAGAGAGCCAACTGTGGTCTCTTTCTCTTCTAAGGACACTATTCTCATCATGGGGCCCCACCCTCATGACCTCATCTAAACCTAATTATCTCCCAAAGGTCTCACTTCCAAATACCAAAACATTGGGGGTTAGGGCTTCAACATATGAACTTTGGGGGAACACAATTCAGTCCACAGCACTTTCTTACATAACTTCTTGAATGAATATCTTCAGGCAGAAATTAAACCTTTGTATAAAAAAAATAAGTAGGGGGCTGGGGAGATTTAAAGTATGGCTTACTTTTAAAATGGCTTATTTAAGGCAGCTTACTGAGATTCATACGATATAAAATAAAATTTTAAATAGATGAGGAAACTGGGATGGTAACAATAGGTAAGATTGACTCAGCGTTTTACCTGTACCAGGTAAACGTACCAGGTACTGCTCTAAGAGCTTTCCATTTTACCCTCACAGTAGCCACACAAAGTAGGAATGATTTACAGAAGAGGACTCTGAAAACACAGGGGTGAAATAGGTTTCCTCAGGTCACATGGCAAGTCTCACAGGTCATAAGGCTACAGAGCCTGTACTCTTACTATACTATATTGCTTCTCTTTTCCGTGGGACAAAGGAAAATTGCAGGGGGAACAGGGATGGAAAAGATGAAACCATGAATGAGGTGTTCAAGTTCACTTTATACCTTTTATGAGATGTGGCCAAAATTTTATAAGCAAATAGCTCAAAGGAAACTTGATAGTCACAGGATTCTAAATCCATAAGTTAAAAACCACAGGCTCAGGAGGTCAGTTCTTTCCGGTAGTAAGAGCTGAGAAAAGTTTCTCCTCTGGGTCCTCATAAAGACAGTTTGCCATGGCGAACAGCAGCCTCGGGAACCCCTGGATAAACCATTCAGGACACACGCAAGCTCCACCAGGCTCCATAGACATCAATGGCCTCATACCACACTATTCAAGCAAAGCAAATCGGCCAAAAATAAGAAATGCAAAGGTTTGGTTCCGAGTAATTCAAACAGAGATTCAGGGCTCACTAGAATAGGAGTTCTTAATCAGAGGTCCATGGATGGGTTTCAGGGATTCCATAAACTACCTGCAATTGTGTATTGTGAATATGTAGCCAAACATTCACAAACTCTGCTCTGGGAGAGAATCACAGCTGGCATCAATACTCAGTGGAGTCCCTGATAAAAAGTTAAGAACCCCTGGCAGAGGAATTAATGAACTGCATAACCACAAGAGAGCCTATCCAAATCATCCTCACAACCAAGGCTTTGAGCAGGCATAGAGCGCAGTTAAGTTGATGTTAAATTCCAATAAGTAACTGGATAAAAGCAAAGTCAAAAATGCTCTAAATAAGCATAGCTGGGAAGTAATTCTAATCTCATCTTAGAAGTGCACAATATCTGCCCTACAGTAAGCCCTCGAATATTCACTGCTGCAATTATTATTAGATACATTATAACCTCCAAGGACAGGATCAAATCTTCCTCATTTCTGAGTGCCCTGACCATTCAATACATGGTTTAACAATAAAGAAATTAATACAAATCTTTACATCTATAAATATCTAGGAAATGAAGACCTTTGGTAGAATGAGTTTATTTCAAAAAATTCGAAGCATCCTTTTCCCTTTATAAAATGAAATCTTTTGCAAAATGAGGAACACAGGGTAAATGAGGGGCAATAACACTTATATGGAACCACTAAAAAATTAATACTACTACATTTCACACAAACCATAACCTAACCATTACACCAAAATTATGCCCGTTAAAAAAAAAAAGTGTAATCAAATCGTGTTATTCCTAAATTTATACCTTTATGCCTTCCCCTACAGGATTGAGAATGAGGCACATGTAATATATAATATTTATGGGCCTCATTTCCCCTCTCTATGGGAAATAGTAGAGAAAATCAAAACTGCAACATAGCTGACACCAGAGTATTTTAAATTTTTTTAAATAAATAAAAACGGCTAAAATCCAAAATAATGACAACCCCAAATGTCAGCAAGGATGTGGAGATGTGGAGCAAGAGGAACTCTCATTCATTGCTGTTGGGAATGCAAAACGGTACAGAAACTTTAGAAGACAGTACGGCAGTTTCTTACAAAACTAAACATATCTTCCTATACAGTCAGAAATCATACCCCTTGGTATTTATCCAAATGAGTTGAAGACTTATCTCCACACAAAACCTGTACAAATGTTTATAGCAGCTTTATTCGTAATTGCCAAAACTTAGAACAAATATGTACTTCAAGAGGTGAATGGATAAATAAACTGTAGTATATATAAACAATGGAATATTGTCAGTGACAAAAAGAAGCTATCGGGCCACAAAGCAACATGAAGGACACTTGAATGCCTATTGCTAAGTGAAAAAAGCCAATCTGAAAAATCTACACACTCTATGATTCCAGTTATATGACATCCAAAAAAGGCAAAATTATAGAGACAGTAAAAAGACCAGTGGTTGCAAGGGGCTTGGGGGGAGGGAGGGAGGGATGAATAAGTGGAGCACAGGGTGTATTTAGAGCAGTGAAACTATTCTGTGTGATACAGTAATGGTGGATACCTGTTATTAAACATTTGTCAAAATCCATAGAAGGTGCAATACAAAGACTGAACCCTAATGTAAACTACAGACTTTAGTTAATAAGAAGGTATCAATATTGGTTCCTCAACTGTAACAATGTACCACACTAATGCAAGATGTTAATAATAGGGGAAACTTGGGGGGAGGGGGCATATGAGAACTCTCCGTACTTTCCTCTCAATTTCTCTATAATACTAAAAGCGCTCTAAAGATTAAAGCCTATTAATTTAATTAATTTATTAAATAGTAGTTTAAAAATTTTTAAGTGTTTTAATGTATCGCATACAATAAAATATTACGTATCCAACAATAAATGTTTATGCAATCAACTTAAACCTATTGACAAAACTGAAGAAAATATTTCCCCAAAGCCAACTGCTTTAGACATTACACGTTTTTAGCACTTTCTGTTCTTCCTTGCCATTCAAAGATCAAAGCTCAAACTGCTCCTGCCCCCAGCACACTTAAGAGTGAATACTCTTCTGCATAATTTTCCTAATTATTAAAATATCCACACACAAAAAGAAAAACAGTAAGAACTAAATACTTAAAACCAAAAGAAGAAAATAATTGTTCAAAAGGTTCAATCCAGATATATGTTCTTCTATATAATTTTAATCAATTAATAAATAAATATGCATGTCTTTCTTACTGCCCCCTCACGTATTTAAAATTCCTAGATAACGTTTCAGATTATTTTCCTATGTTTTACATTTAATTTGTGCAAATTGTTTTTTTACTAAGCAAATAAACAGTAGTATGTATGGCCAAAAAAAATAAGATTTAGTAATTTGAGTCCTTACAAAAGAACTTGTATTAAATCTTTGTAAGAGAAAAAAGCATTTATATTGAGGAGTGAGTAAATTTGAGTATTCAAGGGTTTTGGTCTTGCTTTTTATTTGTTGATAATATCAAAAAATACAGAAAGCTCACCATATAATATTATATATGTCTAAGGCATCAACTCCATACATTTAACACTTTAAAAATGTTTAAAAAGGGGCTGGCCCTGTGGCCTAGTGGTTAACTTCAGCACGCTCCACTTTGGCAGCCTGGGTTCAGTTCCCAGGCATGGACCTAACACCATTCGTTGGCGGCCATGCTGCGGCAGCAACCTACATACAAAAAATAGAGGAAGATAGGCACAGATGTTAGCTCAGGGTAAATCTTCCTCAGCAAAAAAAAAAAAAAAAGGTTTAAAAAGATAAAAGGTTAGTAAAACAAAAAAAAGATAATCAAGAGCCATTCTCCAATCTCACTGCTAAGAGATTACATCAAAAGAACCTGGTTATCTGGTTCTGCACTGTAAGCACTCTGGTTGTGCAAAGCATAAACTGGCCCAAATAAGAAATCTTGAAAGCAATGCAAAGGAACTAAGTAATTTCAATAGGTATTTTACTAAAGGCATATAAGTAAAGTCACTACTGCTATTGAGGTTCAAAATCAGCAGAGACCTGAATATACCACTGTTTCTAACCAGCTATTTTTAAATTATTAGTAGATAATCTGGTGAGCTTGCAGTAAATACAGCTGTGAACACAACAGCAGACACCATCTGGAGGCTTTTGACTTCAGCAATTTTTCAAATGCACAGTCTATTCACTCTATTTTGTTCCTTGAAGCCCAACAGTCACATATAAATTAACCCTTTTTTAAAACCACAACTACAAAAGCTCATTCACTTTGTGGAAAACAAGACATGCGAAACAGCATCTAATTGTTCATCTTTAGAACTAAGTGATTATTTCAAATCTTTATTGGCATAAATACTTTAATTTTATAAAGGATCTCCTATACTTACCTACCATATTCTTAAAAACTCTTCACAAGAAACTTCTGATGACTCCTGTAAAATTATGTTTTCTGCTTTCTGAAGTGATTTACATCCATTACCTCATTTTATCCCAAAAACCTGAATACAACTGTCATATTAATCATCATAAAATCCTACCCACAGAATACCATTGCCACTAACCTCTTAATGCATCAACCAGTTAACATGATTAACCTGCAGCCTCTTCTAACTATCTTCTATCATTCCTTCTCTCACAGCCAAACTTTTCAACGTTTTCTTGCCAACCGCAAACTAGCTTCTACACATCACTGGCCATCCTCCACCTCCTGGGCTGCTCTGCTTTCACCAAATTCTCAGGGGTTCCACTGACTCCTGATTAAATAAGTGGTATTTTTTTCAATAGTGTTTTCTCGGTTCTCAATTTCTAGCCCAACGCCTAGAGCATGTGACTGTACTGTCACCCCACTTTGAAGCACTCTCCTCCCTTTATCCCCTGCAGACCTCTTTCTCTCAAGTCATTCTTCTGTGTCCTCCTCTTGCCAGAATATTGGCTTTTCTTTTCCAATAACTACATGTACAAGCACTACCTCAGCATTAGCTCCTTCTATTTGAGACACAGTGAGTGCCCTCTGGTTAATATAAACAAATCTCAAAGCCATGTGGGCCACAGCTGGGGATGGGGCAGGGGAAGTCCTTTTACAAGGGTCACCTCTTGTAGGAAGAGAGGTGGTCAAGTTAAGAATAGGGGGTCAGGTTCTGGCTTGGAATCCTGGTCTCATCACTCACTAGCTGTGGGGCCTTGGTCAAATGGCTTGACCTCTCTAAACCTCAGTTTCCTCCCTTATACCTCAGAGGCATTTAAATCTGCAAGGATTAAATAATTCATGCAAGACAGAACAATAATAAGGAAATGAAATCATCCATAATCCCATCATCCAGAGATTAGCACTATTAACATCTGGCATATTTCTTTCTAAGCTTTTTCCTTAGCCTCTGTGACTAAATGTGGGTGTATACATAATCGGAATCATAGTATATAAATAGTTTGGCATCTAGTTTTTTCCACTGAGTTTTACAATAGGATATTTTTTATACCATGATGATTTTTAATGACTGTATATTTCCTTTTATGGATGGGCCACGATTCAACATTCGCTTTCTACTGTTGGGTGTTAAACTGACAAATCATTATCTTTAATTTCTTTTCTGTTCCATTTTTCCTTTTTTTTCTTTCTCGGAAAAAGTCTCTTCCTCCTTCTCTATCCTACCTGTGAGCCAAATATTGTTAACAACGACTAATAAATCATCTAGTAGTGTGAGAAACACATTCTTATCAAGGAAGAAGAAAATAATAGCTTAAAGAGTGATGTTGAACTTCCTATATTAAACATCCAAAAATCACTGGCATGCCCAGAAGTTACTGCTGGAAGTTTTGCAAATCATCATGCTCCTTTTAATATGTTTTGTCTTCCTCCACCGGAATATAAATGCTGTGAGGACAGAGACTTCATATTTTTGTGTGTGTGTGTGTGTGAGGAAGATCAGCCCTGAGCTAACATCCGTGCTAATCCTCCTCTTTCAGCTGAGGAAGACCGGCTCTGAGCTAACAACTATTGCCAATCCTCTTCCCCCCGCCGCCCAAAGCCCCAGTAGGTAGTTGTACGTCATACTTGCACATCCTTCTAGCTGCTGTATGTGGGACGCGGCCTCAGCATGGCCGGAGAAGCGGTGCGTCGGTGTGCACCCGGGACCTGAACCCGGGCCGCCAGTAGTGGAGCGCGCACACTTAACCGCTAAGCCATGGGGCCGGCCCAAGACTTCATCTTTTTTTGTATCTTCAGCAAGCAAAACCATACCTAGAGCATAATTAGTGTTCACTATATTAAACATTAGCTGTCATTATGTGCACATTTCTAAGAATTCTGCACACCCTCTTAGGAGATTTGTCATTTTCCTCACAGTAACAAAGAGGCTAAATAACTTATCCTAGGTCTCACAGTAAGTGGTGGAACTAGGAATAGAGTTCAGGAGTCTAGCTATTTACCACCAAGTTATACTGAATAAATTGATTAATTACACCAGCAGGGTTCCACGTGATAGCATTAAAAACTGAGTACCATTATGTTGATTTTTTTCTTGCTAATTAAATGTCAACATTATTGTTTTTCATTACAAATATGTAAGTATGTCAACTATATCAAGGATTAAATAGATTTTTGGAGGGCAAGTCTATGACCCTAATCACCATTAATATTTAGAATCAAAAAATATGATCTCAGAAAAAAGAAATAATTACAAATCAACTTTTGAAATAACCTGTTTAGATCTAGGATACTTAACTACTTCTCTCTATTTTTCCTTGGATTCAGCAGCCTCTGCTGCCGATCTAAATGTTTTGATTTCTTTTGATTTCTAAATGTTGTACTCCCTTTCCTCATTCCAGGATATTTTAAGAAGGCCCACTTCTCCAATGAGTTAAAAAGTATCTCAACTTAAGCAAACCTCCCTTTCTCCACCCCCTACAAAGCAGTCCCCAACTCTACCCCTACCAGTCCCCCTAAAAACACATCCCCATGTTCTTCTATCAATAAACTGGACCTCTGAAAAAGGCATCACATTAGCTCTATGCATAAACAGATTTCAGTCAATTTTGTTTTTGACTTTTGCTCCTTTTTTTAAAACGTAGTGCATGGTCTTAGAAGCCTGTGGTGGTGAGCATCTCCTCAAGACAAAGGCAGACAGACAGTAAGGAGACCAGACTATTGAGAAAAAAGTGTCATTCATATCACAATCTATTTTACAGCCTAAAAAGTCTGACTCTGTCATAGGCTTATATTCAAAGACTGAAAGCTACTCAGTCTTAAATACTTTTCAATAACTTGTAGCCAAAAACACATTTTAAAATTTAAAGGTGGCCACACATGTCCCCGAACAGAGACATTTCTAAAGCCTTCTATTAATCAGCCAAACTTCTGTTAGTCACTGGCACTCTCAGTCCCTTTGGTACAGTGTAACAAGAGGTAAGAGATAGGGGGAAACATTTTAATCATATTATCTCCATTGCACTAACATTTATTCCTGTTTGAGTTTTACAAACTGATCGTAGAATAACAAAGAACCAGTTTAAAAAAAAAAAAACTGGCTTCCTATGTCATTATAAAATGGACGGTTCTACTGGCTACTCAGACTACACAATAGCAAGCAAAACCCCTTGACCTTGGAAAAGCATAGTAAATGTAATACCTGCTAATAAATTACATGGTTTACCAATTTCCTCAAAACCAAAAATAAATCTCTCACAAGTAAACTATTACATGAATAAATAAAAGCTTGTCTTGTTCTATCATTTGCTTAAAATGATAAGCACGGTGGCGGTGGGAGAGGGATTAAGAAACACAGCCAGACAAGTCCATAAAACCTCCAGTGTAAGATAAAACTACCCTGCAGGAGCAGCCAATGCATTCTGACCTAACAGCTGTACACAGTTGCACTAATAAAAATGAAAGCTGGTCTGTATAACACACAGGCAATTCACTGAACCTTACTGACACGTTGACGGGGTTCACCATCACACCACCACCACGACCCCAGCAGACCTACGGTGTACAACAATAAATTGGCACAGAGCTGAGGTACCTGCGTTTGAAAATACATATACATTCAAGCATTTCAGAAATAATCACAATCATGTAGACTGGAACATACCCTATAGGAACAGAGGCTATAAAACCTATACACACAAAGGAAGTGGTACAGCTACGTTACGTCAGCTCTCGCCTCAATTCATAAACGCAAAACCACAAACAAGACAAAAATCTAAATGGCCTTTTCTGGAAACCTTAGAGTGAATGAATGTAGGTTAAGTCTTTAAACATGTTACTGAAGGGTACTCGTTGATACATCACTTTCAACAGCCACGGGGAGAGAAAATGTGTAACCTTAGTCCATTCTATCATGCAATCAGATCAAATAACATTTCACGCAAGGCCTGCCAAGCACCAGCGCCTGCCAGAGTACAATGAGCACTCAAGTGCTCTGCACTGAAAACTACCTTTCACTGGTCCCAGAGATCTTTATAAAATAGTTTAAACACTACTAAATTACAGAGTTGAAAAAAAACAAACACAAGCTTCTAACTGCTGCTCCCACAATATTGTGAAGTTGCTGTTAAGCCTCTAAAATGTCTGCCTTGTGTTATTTTACTAGGCAATGTAAATACTCAGAATGGCAATTGCCTCTTAGAGCCCAAATCTAACACACGCATAAAAATGCAGAGTTGGTTGTGCATCTGGAAATAATTGTCCACAGATCGACAGGCTTACATGAGATATTGTTCCCGTCTGTAAGATTTCAAATCATGTCTACTTTAAATTTAGAGTTCCTAGAGAAAAAAAAAAGAAGAAAGGAAAAGAAAAAAAAAAACCCAGAACTCAATATAGTACTTTTGGCACAGAATTTTAAGGACTTTTGTCAACTCTGTTCTCAACTTTTACTTAGTGTCTCAATCTTAAAGCACATAGACACACAATTTCAAAGGGAGAAATTAATCTCTCTATTGACCTCTGTGTTCATTCACATACCATTTTTTTAAATTTCCATATGGCTGAGAGGAGGCCTCCAGCCAAACAATGCCCCAAGGAGAGCAGTGGCACATGTGCACCAGGAAAGCATAAAGACTGAGAGTAAAACAAAGTAACCTATTACACCAGTTTCTTTCTCAGCAAACAGAAAGTGGTCAAGCAGGTCTTCCCCATAGCTTCAAGGAGAGTCAAGATTTGAGTAAACAAGGGGAGGGGGCAGGGAAGCCACTACCTCAAACCAAAAGAAATTTAAACCTAAAGCAATCTTCTTCAAAACTATCTCTGCATTTTAGCTTCTCTGGCAAAATAACAGTATGTTGGTCCAAGAAACAAATTATATCTGTCACTTAAGTAGCCCAAAATTACTTTATAATCAAGTCTATTAGATTCATTTCATTTTTAAACTTAAATTTACTCCACAGTAAGCAATGAAGTTTCTCATCAGTGATTTTTGAATTATACACTGCTCATCTTCAATAAGGCTTCCTTTCAGAGAAGACGAAAATACACACATGCACACATACACATTTTAAAAAATAGTGTTTTCTCTGCCCTAAAGACGTTTCTTAATTGGTTTATTTAATTGAGATTTTCCTAGAGTTTTGCAAATTAAAAAACTAGTAAGCCCAACAGAAATGCAATGGGACACAGCAACTACCCACTCATTATTGATTCCTGGAAAGCCAGCATCATTCTTAGTAATAAATACCCAAGTTGTTCATCTTTCTAGTGTCAGCTACAACACTCCCGTACACCCACCTCGGAGAGCCCCTGCGCCCACATTTGTCCAACTTCCTGGCCCGAGACCCGAGTACCCCCTCGCAGCACGAGGCGCCGGCCACTTGCCTGCGGCTGGTCAGCGGCAGGAGCTGAGCCCGCAGGCCTCGTCCTCCTTCAGTGCAGGGCCTTGCAAACTCAGGCCCGCGGGCAGGGGCAGGGCGGGCGGGGGCTCGGGGCGTGAAATGCACTTGCTAAACAAAAGGAGGCCCAGACGGCCGAAGGGCAGCACTGCGCGGTCGCATGTGCCGGCGGCGCTCGGTGGCTCCAGTAGGCAGTGGCCGCGCGAGGCCCCGCCCGCGGCTGAGAGGATGCGGCCGCTGCTGCTCCAGCTCGCGCTCCTTCAGCCTGGGCTGCAGGGCCAACACTGCCACATGCCTCTGACCCAGACACTGGGAGAGAAAGAGCAGCCTCCCTGGGGCGGCGGCAGCCGGCAAAACCCGGGCTGGAGATCCGGCCCGCTCCGCGGGCGCGCGCGCACACAAAGCCGCTGCAATTTTATCTCCTTCCTAGCTTGCCCAGCCTCCCTTTTCCCCAATCCTCCCTCCCCTCCCGACAGCCGGAACTGGGAGGCTTCGTGATTGATGGCAGCTCTTAATAGCGTGGTCAGCTAGAAAATGCATCTGCAAGCAAGATATTAAAGAGGCAGAGCATCCCCGTGAGTGATCAGCAGCTCACACATCCTAGAGCTGCCCCTGATTCTGCCAGGAATATTAATGCCAACCATCTCTGACGTCTAACAAATGCAGATGAAATAACCAACAATCATAGACATGCAGAACATTTGTTTCAAAGGTACACAGGAGAAAGAAGCATTGTTTGGTGTCAAACAATATTTCTGACCCCAATTCTCCTTACAGTTTAAGAATTCTCTGTAAATCATTTGTTTGAAAGTCTTCTCTCCAATCCTTTTTCCCTAAGAAATAAGGGTCCATCTGCTAGACAAGGCATAGCTTAAACTGAGCTTGAGTGAAATCCATCTAATAAGGAAGCAAAATAAATGCATATTCCTTCCATGTTGCCTTAAATAAATATCACCCACCAGCCACCAGATTCCAGACCCCTCATTAATTTCATCGTTATGTGCATCTAAATAGAATTAACAACTGTTAATTTCAAACTAGTTGCTTGCCCACCCCCAATCTGGTAAACACATATCAACTTGCTAAAATTAAACTACATTTATACCATGTATTCCCTAGTAGTAACAATCAAGATCATTTTGTCCTATTAAGTAAGACGCTCTACAGCAAATTTTTAAAAACATATTCCTACAGAATATGAATTCGAAGTATTAAACTCACTGTCAACCCAAATTTGAAAGTTACAAGCTCAAAATCTAAATGATCTCTTTTGGTATCTTTAACATTACAACTTTTGCCTTCCAGGCAAGTTTTCATGGAACTTTCAAATAGCTTTATAAATGTTATTTATAAATGTTACTGGACCTTCCAAAGTCCAACAAGGTCACTGAATTATTAGGTACCCTCTTACCAATAAGCAGAGATTTAGATATATTAAGTGATTTGCCCTAGGTCAGGGAGTGGAGAGGGCATAGAGTAGAACCCAGGGGTCCTGCCTTGCTGGCACAGATAATCTAACTAACATGCACATTTGCTATTTAAACATCATTCTGCTGATCTCTTTCAAAGAAAATTCAAGTTATTTTATAGGAGATAGAAATATCTATCTAAAGCTACAAACAGCACATGGACTGAGAGTAAGAGCTGATGAAGCACAATGCATTTGCCACCCTGAAAGGAGGCTGTGATCAACACAAATCAGAGGTGGTCTATAGCGAAAGTGCGGCCCTGCTATAAGCTCCACTAAACACCATTCCTCAATGAGACCATCCTGAGGGGATCTGCGGCTTGAAAATCTGCGTCACAACCAAGTGGCTCTGAGATCACTCCAGCCACATCAGAGATGAAATCGACCCTAAAGCCTCGCTACAAGCGCCACTCCTATACTCAGACACATTTCCAATTTTCTAACCAGCTGTATCTAGACACATGGTAGAGCCTGAAGAGGAGTGTTTGTTTCTGTTTTTTTTACTTTTTAAAAATGCTGGTTTACAGTGAGTTAAACGGCTGTTAAGAACAACCAAACTGCTCTATTCTGAATTCATACTGCACCTAATCTCTCAGGGATTCTAAATGCTTGGACAGCACTTTATGACACATATTCTTTTATCCTTGTCCTGCACCCTCTGCTAATCCATCCACTCCAGTCCCCCACACCTTCCAGTTATACCAGTCTTTCAAAATCACCAAGGTATCAGGATTTCTACCACAGGCCATCACTGCTTCTTCCACCTAGAGCAGGGACCACCCCCACCCACCCCCCACCTCCCCCCACACCCAGTTTAAAGCCTACTTCTCCTTCTGATCTCAGGTCAAATATCACTTTGTCAGAGAGGCTTCCCCTGCGGCCCCATTCTAGGTTAAGTTCCTTTGTTATAAGTTCTCAGGGAACTGTATTCCTTTCCTTGAGAGCATTTATCTCAGTTTGTAATTCATTGGTGTGATTTTCTGATTAATGTCCACAGCTCCCTCTAGACAGTAAGTTCCACTAGAGAAAGCTCTATATGTTTGCTCATTATCAAATACCCGGTGTCAAGCACACAGACAGATCTGTGGAATGAATAAGTGAATTGAGGACAACGACCCTGTTTTATTCATTTTGTATATTCTCTGCACAGTTCCTGGCACAAAGAAGCCTCTCTCAAATAAGTAGCATCTATGCAAATAAATAGCATTTCTTTTATTAACCTTTAAAAGTCTAGTAAAAGGAAGAAATTTTTTTTTTTTTTTTTTTTGCTGAGGAAGATCAGCCCTGAGCTAACATCCGATGCCAATTCTCCTCTTTTTTGCCAAGGAAGACTGGCCCTGGGCTAACATCGTGCCCTTCTTCCTCCACTTCATATGGGACGCCGCCACAGCATGGCCTAATGAGAGGTGTGTTGGTGCACGTCGGGATCCAAACCTGCAAACCCCGGACCGCCACAGCAAAGCGCGCGCACTTAACCACTGCGCCACCAGGCGGCCCCTAAAAGGAAGATTTTTATCCGTGTTTTACAGAGATGTAACTAATTGTGCCCGGGGTAACTCATAAATACACTGTGACCCTAACCAAGGTCCTATTTGCAAGCTACATTTTTAAGAGTTAATGAGGTACAGAAGCTATCATTAATTTATTCAAGTTCTTCCTACTTACCTGGCATTTAAGCAAGAGGTAAACTGGATAGACTACCAAATCTTGTACACAGAGGACTAGATAAACAGAATATAAATACTTGAAAGCACACTGTACAATAGTTTGTGTTCAACACTTCTCTGAATGTAAAAGTACCACCATATTCTGCTGTGAAGGGGGGCGAAGGGGGATAATCCTCACCTCTGTTTTACACTGAACTTTTTCTTTATTTTCAGTTTTTTTCTCTCTAAAAGACTACTTCCCTAACATGGAAGCCTTCCTAAGAGCTGTTTTGATCTGAGGACTCCCAGTCAGTAGTAACAGACCACCCGAAACCACATTCCCCAACTCCTCAAAATGAAGAATTCATCTTAAACCCTAGTAATGTGAGCTTGTAAATTAAGGGATCTGTAGATGAGAAATGGGAGTCATTATAACAAGAACAATTTCTCAGATGTTTTACACAGGAGCACATGAAAAAGTGAAAGAAAGAATAAGTGTGTGAGATGAATGAAAAAATATTAGATATATCCCATCCTCATCCCTAAATTAATCCTCATTGTTATTTTCAGCATTCCACATGGCACTGTTTAGTTCCCACATGATCTCATGCTGGCCTTGTCTGTCACTGCTTCCTTTTGTCCTAAGTTCCATTCCACATAAATTCCAGCTCCAGGTTTTATAACACCCTTCATTTATCAAAACAACCCTGTCAAGTTGAGTACCATTAACAGATAATGAGAGGAGACAACAGATGCAGTTAGAGGCAAAGCACTCCACATTCTACAGGCCTCAGCATGCAGCCAAGTGAGCTGACACCTAAGTTTACCCTAACAGTTATAATTAAATACAAAGTCTAGTTAAAC
Organism: Ceratotherium simum simum; assembly: GCF_057802395.1. Classification (NCBI taxonomy): domain Eukaryota; kingdom Metazoa; phylum Chordata; class Mammalia; order Perissodactyla; family Rhinocerotidae; genus Ceratotherium; species Ceratotherium simum. Next base: position 44,405,755 of record NC_141921.1, on the reverse strand, counting down.
TAACATTAACGCTACAACCGGGAACAGTACACAGGGGAAATGCAAAGTATAACCTTAGCACTAGTTGAACAGGGCCCAGGTTATTCCAGACCCTTAACCTCAAACAACTATCCTCCATTTACTCTCTCCACCACTCTGCTTCTGTATCAGCAAGGAGGACTCTTGGCCACATCTTCTAAAGGTGGCAGCTTTAGACCGCTCCCCAAGACCACCAAAGGGGGAAGGAGATTGCATTTTTACATGATAGTTTAAAGGTAACATTCATCTAACAATAACTAGTGAGCTCTGCCAAAATTATAACTACCAAGTTGAAACAATCAACATTCTTTCCTATAGCATTATCTAGTAAAATCATTCAGATCAAGTAACTTAGCTCACCCTAGTGTCAAAATGTCAAAAGAATACCAAAGTCAATCAAGCAAATAATGACTGAATTAAGGGCTGTGTTAGTTGGATTAGTTAGCTATGTTTGCATAATATCCTAGGATAGGAAGGTTTTGTTTTGTATTACTATGGAGAACATGGAGCTATAATTTTAAACAAACCATCTATTGCTTTCCCCTTTCCAAGTCACGAAATGGCACCCCACAGCAAAACCTCTAGAGTTTTCAAAAGAAAGCCCTTTTGGATTTTTTAAAATTATGATTAGAGTAATACATGTTCCTACAAAAGATCCAAACAACTCCACTCAACAAGTTGAAGTGTATCTCTCCAGACTCTGTTCTAGAACATATGTAAACAAACATATACAAATACTTAGGAATATATATATTCGTCTGGGGGTTCATTCTGTTGATTTTTATTTTCATAAAAATGAAATCCTACTATTCATGCTATATGGCAACTTGCCTCTCTCACTTTACAGCAGACCATTAACATCTGATTCCTTTTTATAGCTGCACAGAATTCTACATTGTGGGAGTACCATAATTAACAAGTTCCTAATTGCTACGACAAACGTCCGTGTGCATCTTTGCGCATATATGTGAGTATTTCTATACTGCAGGAATCTCTAGTTCAATGGATACGCACTTTTTAGTCAAAGATTGAATCAAACTGCCCCTCAAAAAGCTGGACCAGTTTATACTCTTCCTAACTGTAGGCCTGTTTCCACACTCACATTCTGGTGATCTATTTGAGGTTTACACAAGGCATTCTCCTGATCTCCTACCTTTCTGGTCATTCCCTATTTCTTCCATGACTACTCCTAAATACAGGCAGTCACTGTCTAGCCTCTTCTTATCACACTGGCATCTCTCAGGAATGAGAAGATTCACTCTCAAGATGATTCTGTGTTACTGATTGCAAAATTTTATTTTTCCAGCCCTGAGCTTGCTTCGTAGCAACAGATCCATGTTTTCAAAAGCCCTCTCCACACACTCTTAAATCATCCTACACCAAATCAAAATGTTCTTCCCCACATGCCCTGATTAACCCAACACAGTCCCAGGATACTCCTGCTGCCCTAGTGTAAGTATTAATAGCATGCTCTTTCTTTTTAAAAGGAAATTATGACACATCTTAAAATGCACATAAAATCAGAATTAGCACGTTAAACATAAAATACTTCTCAGCTTTTAGCATTACTGGATGACATACTATTTTAATAATAGGTAACTATCATCTAATCCATAGTTTGCAAGTCTTAAATGCATATCAAGGTCAGGCATTTACTAATGTGAATTTTTAAAATAACTTTCCTACCTAATTGCCTATCCATTCATTTATCATATCACTTTCGATTTGGCCAACATTTAATGATCAACTTACGTGGTTTCTCTGTCGGTAAAGGTGCTGAAGAACAGAAATACATAAACTTAAATCAATAAGGTTGTGATGATAATTATATCCACAGAAAAAGACTTACACAGAGAACCATGAAACATATATGTTGCAATAATTAGGCAAATACTCCAAATTATTGGGGAAAAGTGAGTTTTTATGTCCTTCAACGCCAGAATCTTAATATTTATACTCTTTTATATATAAGAATAAAACTTATGAGTTAATTGCAACTTGGATACTACATAATATACTCTTGAGAAATAATTAGAAATAACATCAGATTCTAAAATTCAAGGAGGCTAACCTTTAGTAAAACTATAAACAGAACATACTTCAAAATTAAATATAGCAGTACAACATTAAGGTCAGACGTTAATTATAACTTTCCTTTTCATTTTACGCTTCCCAACACAGCCTCCAACGTATATTTGAGTGATAAACTGCTAATAAGTATTGAAAGTGTTATTTCATAAAGTACAATATTACCAACATTAAAATATATTCCTGGAAAAAACACACACACACACACACACACACAACTTGCAACACTAAATCCCACTTTTTTGGTGTGTGTGTGTGAGGAATATCAGCCCTGTGCTAACATCTGCCAATCCTCCTCTTTTTTTGCTGAGGAAGACTGGCCCTGGGCTAACATCCATGCCCATCTTCCTCCAGTTTATATGGGACGCCACCACAGCATGGCTTGCCAAGCGGTGCCTTGGTGCACACCCAGGATCCGAACCAGCGAACCTCGGGCCGCCGCAGTGGAGCGCGCGCACTTAACTGCTTGTGCCACAGGGCCGTCCCCCTAAATCCCACTTTTATAAGAACAGAGAGCAGAAGCACTAGCTTCAGTTTGCACACACAGCAAACTCTTTTTACACAGTAAGTCAATCAAAGGTCAGGCCTGGAGGTTTTAATCTTTAGAAGTGTGTAGCCCTGTCATGGATGTAGGATGTGGAATAAGCCTTAAAGCAACTTGAGAGAGAGAGAGACCTTTAAGATAGCTTATGCTTTTAACATTTTTAAGGACATTTTCATCTCTATTTTAAAACTTACTAGAGATCTCAGATTGTATAGATGAAATTATAATGCTGCGATCGAGCAAAACTTTGAAAGGGAAAAAAATACAGTTAAGAAAAGAGATTTCTCATTTGGAAAAGTGTTACGGATTCAAAAAAAGAGAATTTTTTGTGGAAGAAACAGCTCAGGGACTCAGGACCATGACAGAATGTTTAGAATGGGGCCCCTCACGTATTCTGAGCTGACAATATGTGATAAAATCAGTGGGGAGATCCAGCCAAGCTTATTGGAAGTAATCTTAAGACAACTAAAAACCCAAACTGGAATCATTACACCAAGAATTCAAAATATCAACCAGACAAATAGATATTTGTGCAACTAAAATAATGCATACAAAACCACACATTGCTTTGCTCTCTTTTTTTTTTTTTTAATTCTGATGTATGTTTTCTCTGGTAATATGCCTCCATATTAAATAAATAAACTAAACTCTTTTAAAATAAAATCACAAACATCTATTTTAGGAAAAAATGTACATTTAAATGTTTCAAAACATTAAATGAGTACTATTTGCAAGGTTCAACATCATAGGTAGCATTAACGATTCAGTACTTTTCTGCTTACAAACCAATCACTTCTCTCTAGAAAATGTCAAAAGACTCTACGTAGTTCAAAATAGCCATTCAAATATGCAATACACTGGCTAAGACTAAAATTAAAAGCCAGTCTCAAGAATCAAGAAGGTGACGTCCAAGATTTTTTGCCCAAACCTCAAGGTAACCACTAAACAAATAATCAAAGCAAAACCACATATGATAAACAAAGAGAAAACTAGAAGAATCATAAGACAGAACAACCAAACTGAATTGGCAGTCCAAAACAAATGGGACAAGAAACAAAGGAAATGCAAAAGAACCAGAAAATAAGTGACAAAACAGCAACATTCAGCCCTCATATTTCAATAATTACCCTAAATGTAAATGGATTGAACTCTCCAATCAAAAGATACAGAGTGGCAGGATGGATTAAAAAGCAAGACCCAACAATATGCTGCCTTCAGGAAACACACCTTAGCACTAAAGACAAGCACAGGCTCAGAGTGAAAGGATGGAAGACAATACTCCAAGCTAATGGCAAACAAAAGAAAGCAGGTGTTGCCATACTCATATCAGACAAAGTAGACTTCAAGATAAAACAGGTTAAGAAAGACAAAGAAGGGAAATATATAATGATAAAAGGGACACTCCATCAAGAAGACATATCACTTATAAATATATATGCACCCAACATAGGAGCACCAATGTACATAAAACAACTATTAACAAACCTAAAAGGAGAAATCAACAACAACACAATAATAGTAGGGGATCTTAACACCCCACTTACAGCAATGGATAGATCATCCAGACAAAAAGTTAATAAAGAAATATTAGACTTAAATGAAAAACTGGACGAGATGGACCTAGTAGACATATACAGAGCACTCCACCCAAAAACAGCTGACTACACATTCTTCTCAAGCGCGCATGGAACATTCTCTAGGATAGACCATATGTTGGGAAACAAAGCAAGCCTCAATAAATTTAAGAAGATTGAAATCATAACAAGCATCTTTTCAGACCATAAGGCTATGAAACTGGAAATGAACCAGGAAAAAAAAACTGGGAAAGTGACAAAAATGTGGAGATTAAACAACATGCTACTGAACAACCAATGGATCATTGATGAAATTAAAGGAGAAATCAAAAACTAATGGATCATTGATGAAATTAAAGGAGAAATCAAAAACTATCTGGAAACAAACGAAAATGATAACATGCCATATCAAACCATATGGGATGCAGCAAAAGCAGTCCTGAGAGGGAAACTCATAGCGATACAAGCCCACCTTAACAAACAAGAAAAAGCCCAAATAGGCAACCTTAAATTACACCTAACAGAACTAGAAAAAGAAGAACAAACAAAGCCCAAAGCCAGCAGAAGGAGAGAAATAATAAAAATCAGAGCAGAAATAAATGATATTGAGACCAAAAAAACAGTAGAAAGGATTAATGAAACAAAGAGTTGGTTCTTCGAGAAGATAAACAAACTCGACAAACCCTTAGCCAGGCTTACTAAGAAAAAAGAGAAAAGGCTCAAGTAAATAAAATTAGAAATGAAAGAGGAGAAATTACAACGGATACCATGGAAATACAGAGGATTATAAGAGAATACTATGAGAAATTATATGCCAACAAATTGGACAATCTAGAAGAAATGGATAAATTCTTAGACTTATACAACCTCCCAAAATTGAACCAAGAAGAAATGGAGAATCTGAATAGACCAATAACAAGTAAAGAGATTGAAATAGTAATCAAAAACCTCCCAAAAAATAAAAGTCCAGGACCAGATGGCTTCTCCAGTGAATTTTACCAAACATTCAAAGAAGATTTAATACCCATCCTCCTCAAACTATTCCAAAAAATAGAGGAAGATGGAACACTTCCTGAATCATTCTATGAGGCCAATATCACCCTGATACCAAAATCAGACAAAGACAATACAAAGAAAGAAAATTACAGGCCAATATCGCTGATGAACATTGATGCAAAAATCCTCAACAAAATATTGGCAAACCGAATACAACAATATATTAAAAAGATCATACACCATGATCAAGTGGGATTTATACCAGAGACGCAGGGATGGTTCAACATCCGCAAATCAATCAACGTGATACATCACATCAACAAAACAAAGAATAAAAACCACATGATTGTCTCAATAGACGCAGAGAAGGCATTTGACAAGATATAACATCCATTTATGATAAAAACTCTCAATAAAATGGGAATAGAAGGAAAGTACCTCAACATAATAAAGGCCATATATGACAAACCCACAGCTAACATCATACTCAACGGGGAAAGACTGAAAGCCATTCCTCTGAGAACAGGAACGAGGCAGGGCTGCCCACTCTCACCACTCCTGTTCAACATAGTACTGGAGGTTCTGGCCAGAGCAATTAGGCAAGAAAAAGGAATAAAAGGAATCCAAATAGGTAACGAAGAAGTGAAACTCTCACTATTTGCAGATGACATGATTGTATATATAGAAAACCCTAAAGAATCTGTTGGAAAACTGTTAGAAACAATCAACAACTACAGCAAAGTTGCAGGGTACAAAATCAATCTACAAAAATCAGTTGCATTTCTATATGCTAATAATGAACTAACAGAAAGAGAGCTCAAAAGATAATACCATTTACAATTGCATCAAAAAGAATAAAATACCTAGGAATAAATCTTACCAAGGAGGTGAAGGACCTATACAATGAGAACTACAAGACATTATTGAGGGAAATCCACGATGACATAAAGAAATGGAAAGATATCCCATGCACGTGGATTGGAAGAATAAACATAGTTAAAATGTCTATATTACCTAAAGCAATCTACAGATTCAATGCAATCCCAATCAGAATCCCAATGACATTCTTCACAGAAATAGAAAAAGAATACTAAAATTTATATGGGGCAACAAAAGACCCGAATAGCTAAAGAAATCCTAAAGAAAAAGAACAAAGCAGGAGGCATCACAATTCCTGACTTCAAAACATACTACAAAGCAACAGTAATCAAAACAGCATGGTACTGGTACAAAAACAGACACACAGATCAATGGAACAGAATTGAAAGCCCAGAAATAAAACCACACATATACGGACAGCTAATTTTCGACAAAGGTGCTAAGAACATGCAATGGAGAAAGGAAAGTCTCTTCAATAAATGGTGTTGGGAAAACTGGACAGCCACATGCAAAAGAATGAAAGTGGACCATGTGCTATCGCCATTCACAAAAATTAACTCAAAATGGATCAAAGACCTGAAGGTGAGACCTGAAACTACAAAACTCATAGAAGAAAATATAGGCAACACACTATTTGACATTGGTTTTAAAGGAATCTTTTCGGATGACATGCCTACCCAGACTAGGGAAACTAAAGAAAAAATAAACAAGTGGGATTTTATCAGATTAAAGAGCTTTTATAAGACAAATGAAACCAGAATCAAGATGAACAAACAACCAACCAGCTGGGAGAGAATATTTGCAAAACATACATCTGACAAGGGGTTGATCTCCATAATATATAAAGAACTCACACAATTGAACAAAAAAACAAACAACCCGATCAAAAAATGGGCAGAGGAAATGAACAGACACTTCTCCAAGGAAGATATACAGATGGCCAATAGGCACATGAAAAGATGCTCAACATCACTAATCATTAGGGAAATGCAAATCAAAACAACACTAAGATACCACCTCACGCCCGTTAGAATGGCTATAATCACCAAGACAAAAAACAACAAATGTTGGAGAGGATGTGGAGAAACAGGAACCCTCATACACAGCTGGTGGGAATGCAAACTGGTGCAGCCTCTATGGAAAACGGTATGGAGATTCCTCAAAAAATTAAAAATAGAGATGCCCTATGATCCAGCCATCCCACTACTGGGAATCTATCCAACGCATCTGAAATCAACAATCCAAAAGGCTTATGCACCCCTATGTTCATTGCAGCATTATTCACCATAGCCAAGAAGTGGAAGCAACCTAAGTGTCCCTCGACTGACGATTGGATTAAGAAAATGTGGTATATATATACAATGGAATACTACTCAGCCATAAAAAAAGACAAAATCGTCCCATTTGCAACAACATGGATGGGCCTGGAGCGTATTATGTTAAGTGAAATAAGCCAGAAAGAGAAAGACAAACACTGTATGATCTCACTCATATGTGGAATATAAACCAACACATGGACAGAGAAAACTGGACTGTGGTTACCCGGGCAGTGGGGGTGGGGGGTGGGCACAAGGGGTGAAGGGAGTCATATATGGGGTGATGGACAAACAAAAATGTACAGCCCAAAATTTCACAATGTTAGAAACCATTAAAACATCAATAAAAAAAAAAAAAAAAAAAAAGAAGGTGACGTAAACAACACAGGGTGGTTTCTTTTCTTTTCTTTTGGAGGAGGGAGGGGTTAGAGGTGAGTGAGATTGCCATGAAGACAAATTCTGAATATCATTTGAGTTTAATTTTAATTGATTAGAAAAAGCAAATATTTGGGCTCCAGGAAATGTGTACTGAAACACAACTCAGTATAAAGGAAGACGGGCTAACTTCTAACATTTACGTCATTTGATTAATTCTAACAATAAAATCTAAGCACTGATCATCCTCTCCAATCTTCAGAGCAAGCTAACTCTGCAATGAAAAATATGAGAGCCCTATCAGCAGACTCCAGTACGTTTAAATGATTATAACGTAAAGCATGTTCATGTTCACAAGTGAAAGGAAATGACTGTCAAATGCTTCCTTTACAATCTCTCCAGAACAGGGCAGGTCCCTTTAATGTGAGATTTTCCTGACATTCCAACTGTAGCAGACGTTGAACAGAGACGCATTACAAGCTGACCTGGTTCTATTATCTTTTATTGAAGGCCTAGCAAAGATCACACATGAGTCCAGTGCTATTTACATTTTTTGGTGCATTAATCACTTGTATACTCAAGGGCTTTAGAAAAATTCAATAGATTTTTTTTTTAATGACAATAACCACAGGATGTAACCATAGCTGTATTGGTCTTTTTCTCAGGAAGGTCAGAAAAGCTTTAAAAACAGGAAGTCTGTGCAATAAGGTTGAGAAATGTTTGCTTTAACAGTCTAAGGCTTTAAGGTTGCAGTTTACAGTCAGGTGTTATGGAGGACTAGAGTTTATTCTTTCCAGCCAAGGATTAATGTCTCTAGGGAAAAGGCCAAAAAGGTGCCCAAACAACTAGTAAAGCACATTATCCTACAATAAAACTTGTTATAAAATCTGAACTATAAATCTTCCTAGCTACCCTGCAACATTAAAGAGGAGCTAACTTAGTAAGAGTAGGAGGAGGAACAGTTTATCTTTTATGATAATTTATAAAGGCTAAAGAAAAATCATAGTAACCAACACTAAGACAGCTGACTAGCAACAGTTAGCAGTTGGGTTAAATTGATATTTTCCATTTAATATGTGTTCTATTGATTATCTCATTTTTTTATCAATATACTATAAATATAAATCAAATATAAGAAGGATAATCTTCCCTGAATGCAAATTCTTGCTAAAAAATCAAATCAATGCAGATTAACTAAATAACTTTTTAAAGATTAATTAAATAACTTTTTTATTCCCAATAAAATGGTTGGTTTCTGCTTTTAAGGACATTATAAAAAATTTTTTTAAATTCTACTAGAGTGCAACATCAAAGATATTTTTAAAAATCCAATTTCATGATTCTATTCTTTCTTTAGCCTTTGTTTACAAAGGCAATCAAAAAGAATGGCTTTATCATTTGTGGACTCCATTTTACATGGAATTAAATGTTATATTATGAAAACTTCAGGGCAAAAAATCCAAATATTATAATATGTACCTTATCAATTTAAAATCCAATTGGCTTCTAAAGGGCACTGCTTGAAAAATCATAATATCAAGATAAAGTGCTTTAAAATATGAACATAAAGGGTTATTACCACAAAAGTGTGTCATTTACCCCAAAGTGTGTCAAGAGAAAAACAAAGTGATTTTCCATTTGATAGTTACAACTACCTTAACATTTTTTTTTAATTTTATTTATTTATTTTTCCCCCAAAGCCCCAGTAGATAGTTGTATGTCATAGTTGCACATCCTTCTAGTTGCTGTATGTGGGACGCAGCCTCAGCATGGCCGGAGAAGCAGTGCGTTGGTGCGCGCCTGGGATCCGAACCCGGGCCACCAGCAGCGGAGCGCGCGCACTTAACCGCTAAGCCACGGGGCCGGCCCCATACCTTAACATTTTTTAATGTTTACCTCCACAATATTCCTACAGGGGACTGGACTACCTTCATGTAACATATGGGAATAAAATAACATTCCCTCAACCAACTAGGTGTCCTCCTTATCTTTCAAAAAGGCATCCGCTCTAATAACAACCCAACCCTAAAAGGGTCCTATTGGTTTTCAGGGAGTGTATACTATATAATGGTCAGGATTGTTTCCTGGAAATTGGAAGACAATAAAGCAATGCCTTCAGAACTCTGAGGAAAAATAGTACCCAAGCTAAAATTCTATACCCAACCAAACCATGAATCAAATAGGAGTATAAAATAAAGACATTTTCAGACATACACAGCCTCAAAACATTTACTTCCCGCATGCTCTTTCTCAGGAAGTCACTCCACAAACAAGAGGGAACCAAACAAAAATCTGTGAAAAATGATCTCTAAGGGAATGGCCAAAGTGACACAAGAGTGAAGACCCCTTCCAACAACTAGGTGGCAGCAGACCACATTGTCTAGACGACATTAAATCAAGATAAGGGGTTCCACCATGGATACCAGTAAGAGTGATTTATAGATTCCCTGATATTTTTCATTACTGAGAGGAGTTTTATATAGGTCTGTTGGAAAATGTGAGGCTGATTTAGAGATAGGAATATACAAAACTAAGCAAAGAAACAAAAAGAGAGAATAAATTATTAACTCCAGGAAAGAAACTGAAGAAGTTGTACAAGAAAAAGAATTAAATCATAGTACAATATGTGCTTCAACTAAAAAAATATGTACATTGCCATAATAATAGAAACATTTGATATTGATTTAACCACAAACTGTGATATAACTACATTGGGAAGATGGAAGAGGAGAAAGTAGGTGATATAAAGAGGCTCAATCCTCATCTCTCATTGGGCAAAGTCAGCAAATAATGTCTAAAATATAAAATACAAACATAAGCACGTTCTTTATCAATATTGAGCCAACAAAAGAAATGGTTTAAAAAGTTAAAATGGGTTGCCTCTGAGGAGTGAGATCCAAGGATGGGACGAATGGAACAGGAAACTATTAAACAATAAACAAATAAACCTTATAACACATGATTTGAAGTCCATGTACATATATTACCTAGATAAAACTAAAGTAAACATTAACAAAAATGTTGCTGATAGATCTTAGCTACTTCTTTTGAAAAATTCACTGACACATACCATTAGCATTTTATGGTTTTGGTCACTTGATAAACAGAGTTGTAAATTTCAGAATTTCAAATGAAAAAAGAAAAGAAAAGAAAAATCTAGCCAAAGAAATAATCGTTTTAAGACAAGCAACAGAAATGAAATTTATTTTTCTTCACAAAATAGGTTGTACTACACTTTGCCACCTGCTGGTAAGAGTCTTGAAATATAGCTACTCCACAATAACAATATCAATTTTTTTTAAAAGGAAAAAGATAAAAACAATTACAAGAAATCAAAAAATAAATGATATAACAACCAAATTCAATCACTATAATTTTAGTACACATAAATGAGAGACATTATCACTAACTAAAGTAACAGCTTTTAAAAGATAAATGCTATAAAAGCAAAAGTACAAATACATTATTTAGCTTCAAAGAACTTAACATAAATTTTTTAAACAATGTTTATTAGTATTTTACCCATTTGTTTATTCAAAGTTATATTCTATAATCAGCTAAAGGTTTTTTAAAAAGAGAATAAGATGGATGAAATAAAAGAAAATCGAGGATGTTTTCAAATAGTAGTTAGAGGCAAAATTGCAAGCTTAACAAGTAGTGAGCAAGGTTAACAGTGGTGTTTTTCAGTATCTCCCAAACGCCATGCCTTGTCTTGGACTGAGAATACTGCTGAATTTTAATGCCATTGTTTTGTCAATAAAGAGTATTCTCATACACTTCACAAGTTCATCAATAATCCTCCTCTAAGAAGACCTAAATTAAAGCTTGGCAAGAAGTTTCTCATGAAACAAAATTTGCTCCTGGTTTTGTAGAACTAAATGTGCCAAGAGGCAAATTAAGTTGTGGGAACATACTTTAAAAGTTATGCTTTCAAAGTATTCAATGACTCAAATAGAAGTATCATTACCAGCAGCAAAACAAATACTAGGACACCTATTTCATTTGCAATCTGTTAAGTTTCAGATGAATAATTTTATGATGACCACCAAGAACTATTACGATAAACTTTGAAAGGAGACAGCCATAAACTCCCTAGATTTCCATTAGCGAACTGGAAGGAAACCAGAATGGATCCCACTTCCAGCATTAAAAGCGATAGAGAAAGAGTCTGGTAATTCACAGAGAAACTGCCGTTGTGCGGACTATATTGTGTGTGTTTAGCGTCCGTGGGAATGCTGACATGCACACTGCAAGTGGTGACTGAAGAGTCAATTAAGTAGTGGGAAAGGGCTTATAGCAAAAATTTAGACTAAAAATAAGCCATTTACAGGAGAGCAGTACGAGAAAAGCCGGCTAAACTATAATCAAAGTCTGCATTTCCAGCTTCAATAGTAAACAGTTGTTAAGAGTGGTTAACACGCAAGACCATAAGTGCATGTAATTTCAAGTAAGAAACATCTGTTTTACCAATAGTATCCTTGTTATATTCTCCATGTCTTTGTTCAGAGAGAGAGAAAGTAAGAGTAAGAAAAAGAACAGATATGACACATGAAAGAAAAAGTCAATTTACCTGAGGGAATACTGGGTCTTTCCCATAAATTCCTAAAATTATAAATTCTAAAGCTGTTAAGATTTCTAGAACTTTACAAATTTTCTTAAGAAATAAGGTCAGATGAGACTGTAGTCTCTCCTCCTGCTGTTTTGTCAGTCCCCACCAGGTGAGGCATTGCGCCTGATTCCACACTGAAGAGTGGCAAAATTCAGAAAACCAAGCAACCTAGACAGGCAAAGGCAGAAAGGTCTTGCAGTTCAGGAGCAAAAAGCAGTGCTGCAAGCCACTGACCTCTGACGCCCAGCAAAGCACTAGTCAGCTGAAGTTTTTTTCAGTTCTGGGGATAAAACTTGTTTCATTTCACTAATGGTGAGGTTTAGGCCCATGTATTTTTCCAGGTGATTTTAAGTGGTGAGTGATGCTCTCCTCGTCTGGTGCTCTAAGAGCAGCAGCACCATTTCACTCCTAGCTCTGGACTGAGCTCCCCAGTCTTCCCGCAATTTAGCCTAGCGACGAAGGGCGCCAGTTCTGGAGTCACATGGCCAGGGCTGTCCCTGCTCTACGATTTACTAACAGGGTAACCTTGGGCAAGTCCCCATATGCTCATCTGTAAAATGTGATTAATAATAGTACCTACTACGTAAGGTTATCACGACAATGAAATGAAATTATTCAAGTAAAGCCGTGAGCAGAGTGCTGGGCCCACAAGAAATGCTCAATCAATGCTAGGTCTTATTACCATTGTATCATGGACTCCATCGTGGACTCACTGTAAGAACCTGATTAAAACAGTCAGCCTGGGCCTAAATCACCCCATCAGTGAGGTTAGCAATTCATTATATGTTTACAAAGCATATCACTTTGTAAAAAAAAAAAAAAAAAAAAGGTGGGGGTGGGGGGAAGCAGGAATATCAGCATTTTGCTTTTCATTCTTGTTACCACCACTGCTGCATTATTATTGAACGAGGAGGAGTGTGTCTGGACAGACGCTCTTGCAAGCAGAGTATCTACCACAACAGGCAGTGCCTGTCTCAGCAGCAAATCCCTTCCCTGCCTCCTTCCTCCCCTTCACCACGCATCCCCCTGGACGAAGAGTGCAGTGGAGACACACGGCAGCCGCGCAATGTCAAAATGCTATTGTCTAAGCATTCTAAGCATTCTGGCCATAGATTTTGATGAAATGAAGTGATCCATCACCAAACGATTCTTTTTGTTCCCAATTTATGTCCTTAAGGAATTATTAAATAGCCAAAGAGACCCAAAGTGTATCAGAGACAAAAGGAGAGGGGAGAGAGAAAGCATATATACGTTTCTAACAGGCACACTACTATATATTTACCAAAGCAGAACCAATCAAATTATTGACATAACACCAATTTACAGAAACATAGAGGAACAAATAATGGAGATATACCATCTGCTTAATTCAAGTTAGAGGAAAGACGAGTCTATCAAAGAAAAGATTTCTATACAATCACAAAAACTATACTCAAATAATTTTCCTCATTTCCATTTTCACTGGACTAGTAAAAGTAGGCCTATCTACAGTTAATAAATTAAAAACTAACATTTTTCAAAACAAAATAACTTATTTAAATGCGTAACTTTTTTCTTTTTCTTTTTTTTGTAGAAACATTTAATTGGCCAAGGAATAAGGGTCTGTTTTTTTTCAGATCAACTTATTTCCAGTAAGCAATTTCCACCCCTACATATTTTCACATAGACATGTTGCTCTTTTTCTATTTACAGTGCTAGATACACAGTGAGTTTTTAACAAATAAATGCTTATGGATTGATCAGCTAGTTGAAGACAACCCAGACTTGCCCGAGGCCTGGAAAGTACAGAGTGAAATAGGAGGAAACGAGCTAGGGATTGGTGAATGTGCATGGAAAAGCACTGTCCTTTCTGGTTAGTAGCTTGCCCAGGGGGGAAAAACTGCATTTGAAAATTTCTAAAAGATCTTTCTCCAAGAGCAAACTATTATTACTCGAATTCTTTAAAAACAAACAACAAAAAATAAAACAGTAATCTTGGTTTTATAAATCTTCCTCATTTCAAAGTCCATCCTACATACATGTGAGATAAATGCATTCCAGGTTTATGCAGGTTTCTACATATTTAAAGCTTTTACATTTAGACTCTTCCCTTTCAGACGCACTGATTTTGAAGTGCCCCATCCCCAGAGTTAGTCTCACTCTTCTCAATGCCACCTCTCTACCCTCCACATAATTCTACTGCCGCAATTCTCACAAATTTAAAATCATCTTCTTATATATTTGGTCTCCACTGCTACGTGGAGCTCCTTCAGGGCACAAAGCATGTTTTATTCATTTTTGTAGTTCCAATTTTCCTAAATAATTTATTCACTAATTAAAGAAACCTACTGAGCCTACTGTGTGTCAGATGCTTTATTCATTCAACAAAAACGTATTGAATAGGCACTGTTCTAATAAGTATTTGGAACACATCTGTGAACAAAGTAGAAAGTAAGTCCTAGCCTCACAGATCTTACATTCTGCAGGGAGAAACAAACAATAACCAACATGTATAATATATACATTACATGTATATCCAAAGGCAGCAAGTGTTAAGGGAAAAGAAAAAGTAGGGCAAGATAAGGAGATTAAGAGTGTGCAAGGCGTAGAGCAACAGCTGCAGTATTTTGTTTTTAATTGTAGTTTTTTTATGACAGCAAAACATATGCCATTATCCGCTGGATTTAACAAACATGCACCATCGAGGCTGTTTCATATTTAGAACCCCAGGGTATACCATGCAGTAATAATGTATCATGAAAGGAAAACTGTTCTGCACTCTTCCTTGTAAATTATTCTCTTTCCCATTCCCCATGTATTAAGACTTTCTTTTTTAAAAAAAAAGGTAATATTTTTAAGCATAAAGACGTGCGTGGCACTTGACTAAAGTTAGTAACAAAATCATACTTCGTTATCCCATTAGGAACTTAAAATACAGTATAAAAACAGTGTAGACACAAAAAACAGGATGAGAGGATTGTTTTGCTATAATATAAAGAGTTGCAAAGACCTCTTTTATGGTAAGAAATTTAAAAGCATATTATATACCTTGTGGGTCATATATAAGGTCTGCAAAGTACAAATTTGGCCTCATTCATCACAATAGAAATTTCAGTCTCAGAGAATTCCATCAACTATTTTTCTCAAATCAGAAAAAAAATTGAATTTACTTTAAGATGAAAATAAACGCGGGGCCGGCCCCGTGGCTTAGGGGTTAAGTGCGCGCACTCCGCTGCCAGCGACCCGGGTTCAGATCCCGGGTGCACACCGACGCACCGCTCCTCCGGCCATGCTGAGGCCGTGTCCCACGTACAGCAACTAGAAGGATATGCAGCTATGACAGACAACTATCTACTGGGACTTTGGGGGAAAAATAAATAAATAAAATCTTTAAAAAAAAAAAAAAGATGAAAATAAATGCAACGTGAATAAAGGAAACTGGAACTAAAGTTTCCTAAAATTGAATAATCTGTGATTTTAAGAGTACTGGTCCAGTTTTTATGAAGCAAGATTTCTCCAAAAACAGTACACTGCCATCTCAGGACTTCCTTCTCTGGGATTATAGTTGCCAGCTACAGGATTCAAATGGGTGGTCAAGGTAGGACTTGCTGAGAAACAACATTCGAGCAAACCCTTTAAGGAGGTGAGGAAGTCAGCCAAGAGCCTCAAGTAGATCTCTGGAGAAGGAACCACAAAGACAAAGGCTGCTGGCTCAGCAGCCTTTCAGGAATAGCAAAAAGGCCAGAGGGGCTGGAATAAAATTTGCGGGGC
Organism: Ceratotherium simum simum; assembly: GCF_057802395.1. Lineage (NCBI taxonomy): Eukaryota > Metazoa > Chordata > Mammalia > Perissodactyla > Rhinocerotidae > Ceratotherium > Ceratotherium simum. Next base: position 44,389,606 of record NC_141921.1, on the reverse strand, counting down.
AAGGAAGGCACTAGTAATAAGGTCAGAGAGGGCCTCATAAGCCAGTACAGGGATGGTCTTATTAGCTGTATAACTCCAACAGTAGAAAAGAAGCGCACAACCCAAAAAATGTACATTTGTACATGAAATATATCCAGGCGCTACTAAAATTGAAAAACAGGAGATTTGGTATTTCTCCTGTACTCCAATGGATCATCCTGCACATCTTGTTCCTTGGAGAAGAACCCCACTTTGAAGACCACCGCCCTGTGCTGTCATAGCTTGACACTTAATACTGTATTCTCATAACAGCTGGGAGCAGTGCAGAGGGTCTGCTTTCCTAAGCTCCTCAACACAGCCTGGGGTTTCTCTTGTAGGCCTCACAGAAGATCCCAGGATGTGAGAGGGTTGAACTGGAAGGGTTTTTGTTTTGTTTTTGTTTCCCCACCCAGAAGTTTCTTAAAACCCCTTCTGGGTGGGAGAGAGGCACCTGACCTGGGCCAATGGGATTTAGCAACTTGGTCTCACACCTGTTCTCTCTCTGCTGGAAGAGCTGCTGGCCTCTATTAGGAATTTTAATTACATTCTGGCAAATATGCTGTCCTTTTTGACTGCTTAAACATGTGAAATGGGTCTCTCAGTGCTAGTTAATACCAAAACTCAAAACTAAATCATCTTATTAATGCAAAACCCTGGTCTCTGTCTTAATAGCCATAACGTGGAGCTAGATAGTCATCCACTACTAAATGATCATAAGCAGCTCTATTTCCCACACTGAGTAATTTATATATTTTTGTAAATACATTTTTGTCAATGTATTTTTTAAAGTTTGTTTCTACTGTATTTATTTTTATACTAACCTTCTACTTATGACAAATAACACAGGCTTTTTAAGTTTAGTAGTGATATAAAGTTTCATTTTAAAGCAAATGTGGGCCAGCCCCATGGCTTAGTGGTTAAGTGCGCGTGCTCCACTACTGGCGGACCGGGTTCGGATCCCGGGCGCGCACCGCCACACCGCTTCTCTGGCCATGCTGAGGCCGCGTCCCACATGCAGCAACTAGAAGGATGTGCAGCCATGACATACAACTATCTACTGGGGCTTTGGGGGGAAAAAATTAAAATAAATAAATAAAAATAAATAAAATGTATGGCTTTTCTCTTCCTAAGTGCAGGTATGACTAGCTCCACTTTCTATACTTAACCAGTGTTATTGGGGTCAGTTTTTGGAAAGAAATATTTTCCTGAGACAACCAGGGAGGAAGTGAAAGAGAAAGCAGAAAGGGACGACATTAAGTATTGTTTGAGGCAGAATGAAACGGGTAAGAAAAGACTGAGGGAAACACAGTGTGTGTTAAGCCCAGCAGGAGTCACAGAAAGGGAGTGGGGAAGACAGTATCTCTGATAGCTTTCCCTGGGACATAGCTGAGGACAGGGGTGACAAAAGGAGCATACCGACAGTCATCATGAGTAAATAATGTGCAGCTAAGAGGGAAAGAACAAGAGGCCAACAAATTCTAAGCTCCTACTTAAGTCTCAACAACCTTCATTTTTTGAGGTCCATTCCACCCTCAGGACACTTTCCCACTTACTCCAACTGAGAGCCAACTCGACAGGCTTGGTTCAACTACTGCCATCAGATGCTCTAATGGCTTTAGCTGACTCCATATCCAGCAAAGGCCAGCCATCTCTTTAATACTCTCACCAGCACATTAAAAGGCTTGGAGACTGAGGGGAGGACTGTACTTGTCCTGGGGCTATGCTGAGTACTATGGTTTCCTAATCAAAGCAACAGTTGGCTCAAACTGTCCCTTTCTCCAAGGCTTTATTTCATTCTGCAGTCTGCAAGTGGACGTTTCTGCCTAGCTAAACTCCACCCACATGAGATGATTTTAAGGTTATCATAATATCTGGTGAAAAAGAGAACTCTAGAGTGAGAAAGGGACTCAAATTATACAGAACAGATCCAGTCTCATGCTAAGTCAGTTCCAAAGCATCTTTGTATATTTAACCTAATTGAGTAACTGAACTGTATGATAAGAGACAATCTCACAATTCAAATACAAATCAAAAACAAATTTTTTTGAGGTACAACGCTCTCATCACTCTTCTTGAGAGTGACTAAAAGGAAACAAATTCCACAATTCAGTATGGAAAGCATCAATTCTCTCAAAAAGGGTATTTCATACCTTCTACCTTCGGGGACACGGTACTGCCAAAAATGCAAATGACAAGTGTGTGCATAACATCTGCCCATTGTTTCGTGCCCAGTAGTCTATTACAATTGAGCTATTTAAAACAAAACAAACAAAAAAAACCTCCTACAATTTTAGGGCTTACTCTACCAGACAAGAAAGTTTAGCAAATGGGAAACTTGCTAAAATTTACTCTTTTTTCCCTCCTTCTTAAAAAGAGCCAACAAGTAAGTCTTCATCATGAACACAGACTATACACAGGTATAGCCAGACACACATAGATGGGAACTGGATAGGCCACAGGACTGAATCACCCGGCTCGTCCCTCAACCACTACATAGTTCATAAACGTCCCCCTGCAGACTGCAGAATGAAATAAAGCCTGGGAGAAAGGGACAATTTGAGCCAACTGTTGCTTTGATTAGGAAACCATAGTACTCAACATAGCCCCAGGACAAGTAAAGTCCTCCCCTCGTTCTCCAAGCCTTCTAAGTAATGATTAGACTGCCATCAGGCAAGACACAAAGACCTAGGCTCTAGCCCATCAATCTGGGGGTCCAGGAGACTAGCTAGTACTGGAAACTCTTGATTAAAGGTCACAGCAGTAGTCCCTGGTCCAGGAATTTGGCTAGCTTTAGGTATAAAGGCACTGCTATATCAGATTTGGATGAGTTTAGCTAACTTCACCCAAATGAACTACTTCTGGAGAGTCATCCTGTCCTTCCTTGAAGACTCCATTAACGTCCAGATCATAACAAGATGTCAGCATGAGCCTGCCTTGCTATAGAATTAAATGACACAGAAGCAGCAGTCAGAGAATTGGCTAATTGGGAACCTTTTCTCTCAGGAAATCTTCAAAACCCATCCTTAATTCAGCCAAGAGCTCCACACAATGGCAAAGATATCTCTGTTAAAGGAGGCCTTGCCAAAAAGGCAAGTGATAAAATTCTCCATTTTAAAAAAAAGCTTTCTTAACATGATTTAAAAACTACATTTCACGGGCCGGCCGGGTGGCATAGCGGTTAGGTTTGCGCATTCCGCTTTGGCGGCCCAGGGTTCACTGGTTTGGATCCTGGGCGCAGACCTACTTACCGCTTGTCAAGCCAAGCTGAGGCAGCGTCCCATATAGAAGAGCTACAACTCTACAGCTATGATACATAACTATGTACTGGGGCTTTGGAGAGAAAAAAAGAAAAAGAGGAAGATTGGCAACAGACGTTAGCGCAGGGCCAATTTTCCTCAAAAAAAAAACTACAATTAAAGCCAATATTCAACATCATTACGAATGTGAAATACTAGAGGAATCCTGAATAAAGCAAGGATGCACACTATTGCCACTTTTATTTAACATTATTTTTGGAAGTTCCAGTTAATTGAAGACAAGAAAAAAATAAGGTTAAAAAAATATAAGAGACAATTATTATTTGTAGACAATATGATTGCCTAACTGGAACAATCTAAGAGAATAAAATGGAAAAGTATTAGAACTAATGAGAGTTTAGTAATGTTATTATGCAATAAATAAAAATCAGTTGTGAGGGCCGGCCCTGTGGCTTGGTGGTTAAGTGCGCGCGCTGCAATGCTGGCGGCCCGGGTTCGGATCCCGGGTGCGCATCGAGGCACCACTTCTCCGTCCATCCTGAGGCCGAGTCCCACATGCCGCAACTAGAAGGATGTGCAGCTATGACATACAACTATCTGCTGGGGCTTTGGGGGGAAAAAATAAAATAAATAAAATCTTTAAAAAAAAAAAAAAAAAAAATCAGTTGTGAGCCAGACCTGATGGCCTAGCACTTAAAGTTTGGCGCTCTTCGCTTCAGCGGCCCAGGTTCAGTTCCCAGGCACAGAACCACACCACTCGTCTGCCAGTAGCCATGCTGTGGCGGTGGCTCACATAGAAGAACCAGAAGAACTTACAACTATACACAACTGTGTACTGGGGCTTTGGGGTAAAAAGGAAAAAAAAAGAGGAAGATTGGCAACAGATGTTAGCTTAGGGTGAATCTTCCCCTGCAAAAAAAAAAAAAAAAGTAAAAACAATAATAAATAAATAAATAAATAAATAAAAAGTTGCTTTTCTAAACACTAATAATAATCTATTAGAAACTGGTGGGTTCACAATACAAACAATATTCTTATGAATAAATTTAAGAGGAAACACAAAGGATGTAAATAAAACTTTATTGTTGTGTCATAAAAATAATAAATTTTATGTAGATAGCTATACATAAAACTTTATTGAGGGCTTGAATAAATAGAGAAATACAATGTTCCTACAATAAAAAGTCCTAGGCCTTACTCCTCAAATTAATTAAAACTATTCCCATCAAAATTTCAGTAAGTTTTTATTCCATTTGTTTGTTTTTGGAGGCTGAGAGGGAAACTGACCAAACAACTTTAAGTTCTTAGGAGTTCCGCCTTTGGCTTCCAGCATTGGTTAGTTATCCCCAGTAAGAGAAGCCATTGGTCTATGTTCCCTTTTAACAGCACTCTCCCTGCCTGCCCTACTTTCCTGTCACCCTCTTGGCTTTCAGTGATAACTCCAGTCCATTCATCGGGTGTGTGTGTGTGTGTGTGTGTGTGTGTGTGTGTGTGTCTGTCTGTCTGTGTGTGTGTGTGTGTGTGTGTGTGTGTGTGTGTGTGTGTGTGTGTGTGTGTGTGTGTGTGTGTGTGTGTGTGTGTGTGTGTGTGTGTGTGTGTGTGTGTGTGTGTGTGTGTGTGTGTGTGTGTGTGTGTGTGTGTGTCTGTCTGTCTGTCTGTCTAAGACTGGCTCGCCCTGAGCTAACATCCGTTGCCACTCTTCCTCTTTTTACTTGAGGAAGATTCTCCTTGAGCTAACATCCAAGCCATTCTCCCTCTACTTTATACATGGGACGCCGCCACAGCATGGCTTGATGAGCAGTGAACAGGTCCATGCCCAGGATCCGAACCCATGAACCCCGGGCCACAACAGCAGAGTGCGTGAACTTAACTACTATGCCACCAGGCTGGCCCCACTGATCTGTTCCTTCTGTCCCAAACTATCAGTCCTGGCATAGAAACAAACATTCCATTTTCATTCCACTGCTCTTTCTAGCATCCTCATCCCTCAATTTCCTTTGCTCTTGCCTCACATCTACCCAGAAAAATTTTCAACACTGAATTTGGGTTAGGAGGCATGCTGGTGCAGTAATTAAGATCTCAGGCTCAGGAGTTAGCCCACCTGAATTTAAATTCTGACTTTTCCAAGCCTCAGTTTCCACATCTGTAAGTAATAATAGTACCTAACTTAGAGTTGTTATGAGGGTTAAATAAGCTAATGCATATAAAATCTTGGCACAAAGCTTGACACTTAATAAGCACTAAAAATATTAGCTCCTATATCTGGGTTGCTGGGCACCGTGAAAAAATTACTTACACATGCAGATTGGAAATGCTACTGATTTATGTCTTCCTGTCTCAGCAGTCTTCAGCACCACCCTGTTGCATCTCTGGTCAGCTCCTTTTTCTGGTCCATAACTGCTGCTCTTTTGCCTGCCACTTTTAAATCTGAGTACTCTTCAGAGGACCTATCTACACACTTCTCTTCACACACAATACACTCACTCTAAGCATTTTCCCTCTCCAATGTTCTCAACTCCTACTTACATAAATAATTACCAAATCTCTAGACCCAACCTCCCTCCTGAGCTGCAGGTACATAATTAAACAACTGTCTATATTTGGCCCCTCCCTGAATGTCCTACATGCACCTCAAACTCAACAGGTTCCACACATCTTTTCCTCCTTGTATATTTTCAGTATCAGTCAACTTAAACATCTCTCATCTCCTTCTCTTCAGTTGATCTGTTCACCACTACCTCAGTTCAGAATCTCATTATCTCCCTAGCTCACTGTATTAGCGTCCTAGGGCTTCCCTAAAAAAGTACCACAAACCAAGTGGCTTAAACAATAGAAATGTATTGTCTCACAGTTCTGGAGGCTGGAAGTCCAAGATCAAGGTGTCCACAGGGTCAGTTTCTTCTGAGGGCTGTGAAGGAAGGATCTACCCCAGGCCTCTTTCCTGGGCTTGTTGGCTTGTTGATGGCTGTCTTCTCCCTGCGTTCTTCACATTGTTTTCCCTCTATATGTGTCTAACTCCGTGTCTTTTTAACAAGGGCACCAGTCATATTGGATTAGGGCCCACCCTAATGACCTCATCTTAACTAATTACACTGCAATGACCCTATTTCCAAATAAGGTCACATTCTGAGGTATAGGGTTAGGACTTCAACACATGAATTTGAGGAGAACACAATTCAACCCATAACATGGGTCTTCCTGCCTCTACCTTTGTTCACCTGGCCCAGCATCCATCTTCCCTTCGACTAAGAAAGTAATCTTTCTGAAATTCAATTCCAATAATGTCCTTTACCTGCTTTAAACCCACATTAGCTGCTTTTCATGCAAACTATGATGATGATGATGATGATGATGATACTGTGGGAGATCAAGATTTGGCCACCCTGAAACATATCTCTTTACCTTGATTGTTTTCTCTGAAGGACATTTGACCTCCCCCACTAACTGCCTAAAGAATTTGACATGGTGGCTCCTTCCTGGAACAGATCTTCTATCATGATGGCTATAAAGATAATGTAGGATAGAGGTTACAATAGCAAAGGCACCAAGCCTCTTTTATCAAAAACTCTGTCTCTCCCTGACCACATTATCTATAGATGACCCCGAAAAGAATTGTCCTCCTGCCCTCTGAAGTCCCAGGCCACTACCCACCCCCAACACGCTCCTCGCCTTTAGCTGCAATGCTTAAGCAAGCAGCTTAGACAGAGGGACGAGTTGCTCATTTCTGAGTTTCTCCCATGTATACATGTTACTAAACTTGGTATTATTTTCTCCTGCTCACCTGTCTTGTTAATTATTTGGCCAGCCATAAGAACCTTAAGGAAAAGGGCAGAGGGAGATTCCCCCTCTTCCCCCGACAACACAAATATTTATTGAGTGCTAATTATGTGCCTAGTATTGTTCTAAGTACTTTACATATATGACACTACTCCTATAGAATGGGTACTATTATCTGCATTTTATAAATGAACAAACTGGGCAACAAAGGTATTAAATAACATCTGTTCAATAAAGCCATGCAGTTAGTAAGTTTCAGAACCAGACAACTCAGGCTCTGCATCCCAAAATAAAAAGCTATCTGACAGGGAAATTCAATTTATTAGTCAATATAGGTTTCCCTTTTTGAGACTTTACCTACCTATCACAAACTACCACAGCACAACCCAATTAGAACTTTCATTAGAGGAAAGAGGGTGCTTAGAAGGGAATGCTGCTCCACACTTACACAGCTATCAAAATCCTGAATACCTCACAAACATCAAATTAGCCAACCATTACCAAAATAAGGAAGGGGGCGGGGAGTAAGGGTGAGGAGGCAGAGAAGGATAGAACTGTAGAATGACAACAGAGAGGAAGAAAATCTAAACTCAGCCAGAATATATCCTCAGGTTAGAAATGAGGATGAATAAACAAAGTGTCTGAAAGGGCTTTTACTAAGAGGTTAGTAGTTAGACTGAATTAGAGATTAGTAATTAAATTGAATGGCTATAATATAAAATATACAAATATAGGGTTTTTTCCCTCTAAATAGAACATAGTAGCAACCCCAGAAGTTATTCAAGGGAGCTTTATTTTATATTTCTTATTTCTTTTAGTTTTATTTATTTATTTTTTCCCCCAAAGCCCCAGTAGATAGTTGTATGTCATAGCTGCACATCCTTCTAGTTGCTGTATGTGGGACGTGGCCTCAGCATGGCCAGAGAAGCAGCGCGTCAGTGCGCACCCTGGATCCGAACCCGGGCCGCCAGCAGCGGAGCGCGCGCACTTAACCACCAAGCCACGGGGCCAGCCCTCAAGGGAGCTTTAAAAAGGAAGAATATAAACTCTGAAACAAAAAATATTTTTAAGCGCTAAACACTTTTGTCCTTGAATCTGTTTTAGGATACTATCTGACAAGGTCTTTAAAGAGTTCAACTGTTGATTAAAACCATTTTCATGACCAAATGAGTTTGAGCCCTATTAATTAAGACTGTGCTGTGTACACTGATTTTTGTCATAGCGAGGATCAAGAGAAGTAACAGTTCTTCACATTAACCAACTGCTCACAATGTTATGTGGAAAAAATGTCTGCTGTGAAATACATAGCGTCCAAGCACTATTTAGTGCCAATGAAAACTAACAAACAGTTATATTTTTAAGTTTAAGCAAGAGAAGGAAAGTAATCCTTACTGTACAGAAGACAGTTAGTCTTTCAGTATTCCAGATAAAAAAAACATAATGCTAAGAAAGGATCAAAATTAGAGACAACTTACTTTCCAGCTCTCAATTACCAGCATTAGATTGCACAAATCATCAGGTAGGGACAGAATACACCAAAATAGAAATCACAAGCTGAAACAGCCTTGAAGGCAGTCTTTCCCGTATATGAAGCCTTTATATGAAACAAATCTATACAGTTCCTGTGCATTCTAGCCTTTTGACAATGTGTATATCAAAGATTTTTGTTCCACAGCTCTTGGCAATTTTCCATATTTAATATGTAATGAAGAAAACCCACTTTAATCTTCTATATGACTAGACCCAACTTTAAAGTTACCATTAAAAATGATATAATTTATAGCTTCTATCATATTAAGAAATACATTTATTTTATTTTTGATAGTAACAAAAGCATCCCTGGAGATCTGCATGAAGTGAGATCTGCATGAATTTGAAGTTGTCAATAAGTAACCACTTCTCTTTACCTTCTTCTTTGGGTTCCTAGCTCAGGAGTCACCAAAATATGGGACAAGGGTCAAACACAGCCCACTGCCTGCTTTTGTATGGCCCCCAAGTGAAAGAATGGTTTCTATATTTGTAAATGGTTTTGGGGGAAAACAAATCAAAAGAGGAATAATATTCCCTAACATATGAAAATTACATGCAATTCAAATTTCAGTGTCCATAAATAGTTTTATTGGAAACAGTCACGCCCA